>NW_026734288.1:7500-307500 GCF_949786415.1 Peromyscus eremicus
CAGGACAAATCTCTCTCACCTGCCAGTCCCACAGCTGCTCAGACCTGACCAAGTAAACACAGAGACTTATATTGGTTACAAACTGTATGGCCATGGCAGGCTTCTTGCTAACTGTTCTTACAGCTTAAATTAATCCATTTCTATAAATCCATACCTTGCCACGTTGCTCGTGGCTTACTGGCATCTTCACATGCTGTTTGTCATTGTGGCAGCTGGCAGTGTCTCTCACTCAGCCTTCCACTTCCCAGCTTTATTCTCCTCCTTGTCCTGCCTATACTTCCTGCCTGGCCCCTGGCCAATCAGTAATTTATTTATTGACCAATCAGCAACACACTTGACATACAGACCATCCCACAGCAGAGGACTGCTTCAAACAAACAAACAAACAAACATACAAAAAAAACCCAAAGATAAGTATATTATAGTCAGGCCTGTTAGAGATTAGGACAGTAGGATATATATTTCTTCACCAGGATTGTCCAGATGTTTTGCTCCAAACCATACAAAGGAGCCACCCCTGATTTACAACCAAGCACGAGGCCTAACCCTGTATCAAACAATGGGACACTCAAAAGTTACTCATTGAGGCATTACAGGGTCACCATCAACCTTAAGTCCCAGCATGCCATAAAGTTCCAGTTTTCTTATCAAGAAAAGCATAGTTCTTCCAGAAAACCAATATGACACCAGGTGACAACTATTGGAAAAGTAAAACACTAGCCTAGCAGTGGTGGTACATGCCTTTAGTCCCAGAACTCACTTGGGAGGCAGAGGCAGGCAAATCTCTGTGAGTTTGAGGCCAGCCTGGTATACATAGTGAGTTCTAGGACAGACTCCAAAGCTACACAGTGAAACCCTGTCCCCAAAAGCCAAAATAAATAAATAAATAAATAAATTATTTAAAAAAAGAAAAAAGAAAAGAAAAATACTATTGTGTTAAGGAGTTGCCTGATCAAGCAAGGCTTTCATTTAGGTGTTCTGGCTTGGAGGAGGAAAATTCTTGGGAGAGGTAGTAATAGCCTGGGACTCAGTCCTTGGGAGATTTTCCCAAGGGCATGATGTATTGACAGCAAAACAGAGCTCCTTCTCTAAATTCAGGAATATAATTTGAAGAGCTGGCAACAGTCTTGAACCAGGGCCTTTGTGGTTGGGTTGCTTCACATCCTGAGAACCCAACTCTTTCCACTGCATAGGACTATGGTTATCAGTCCACAGATCACTATGGGCTTATTCAGTAATGTTCTAGAGATACCCCTTTTCCCCTTCTGCAGCATTTTTATTAGCCTCCTCTCTGAGTCTGTCCCATTGTATTATACTTTCTGTTGACTTTCCAGAAGTGCCCTATTTCCTTCCATGACCCTCCTGGAAGTAGTGTACAAGGTGTTATTCTTAAAAAGTTTAGTTGACATGAGACATAGATTGTGCAAGACTTTCCCACCCCAGCTTTTATCTGTTTTACCTTATACTTTTACTCACTTTCTCATCCTCTGCGACCTTCCTATCAGGACCCTGTCATTGAAGAATATCCTGCTGTTTCACAGTACTGGGATACTTAAGAAATAATTTTGGAAATGTCTTTGCTGTGTAAGTCTCCCATCTGTCTAAGTGGGTAGACTTGCATTTTTGTCACCATTTAAATTGTTATAAGTGTAATCTGGAGCCTGAACACAAACATCACAAGGATGATAGCATATGTAAAATGCAAGATCTCTTCTAGGCTGGCTCCTCCTCAAGCATTAGCTAGAGATGGATGCATGCTATCATTAGAGATATTTTTTATAATTTTTTTAAGTGTGTTCAGTGATTTCTTCCTAGGAGAAGGCATATTAATTCTAGAACACCTGAATTTTGATCCTGTTAGAAAAATGTGTCTGACACAAGCTATCTTATATTGACATGAGCGGCCTTGGTACCAATCTGTTGCTCTCCAGGGCAGTGACCTTGCTGTCATCTATATTAAACATGCAAAATCTTAAATTGAATGATGACCAACTCAGAGTTTCAAAATTATCCATTTGAGTCATGCAATTGAATATCTATTGCAGTGAAAGAAAAGGATTTGCATGTGGAGCATAGTTTCTACCTTAAGACCAGAATAGAAGGAATAGTTTATTGTGTAGACTGCTGGGGGAAACAGGGTAGGCAATCAGCTTCTGCAGTCACCATTATTACAAAGGATCTGATAGTATCAGAGTGAGTGATTTTGTAATTTCCCAGAATGTGCTAAGTGATGTCTTATGAACGAAGATAAACCAGACTGATTGGTGTACACTTTAGGTAGGTCAAGGATATTGAATTTTTAATTAGGCAACTCTCCTATGCATACATTTTCATTCCTGCTTGACACAGTTATTTTAGCTCAGAGGTTTGAGAAAAAAAGGCCATTGACTGTAATTTTGTGTGGCAGGTTACAGATCTCAGTAGCCAGCAAGTGCATATGGGCAGATGAATCTATCTGTTGGATGCCAGATGTAGCACAAATTCTAATTGGTCTTAATAGTAAAAATTCAGAGACAGATATTGAGGTAAATACTGAAAGATCAGAGAGACAAAGGAGCAAGCTACAGCCACCTCTCACCTCACCAATACCTCAGTCAAAAACTTCTGTCTCCACTCTGCCGTATTACTTCCTCTCTCTGCCCAGCTATATCACTTCCACTCTCCTGTCTGTACAGACCTCCAGACTTCTATGGTTAACTAGTGCCTAGATCCAATCTCTGATCTTCAAGCAAGTTTTATTTGTTAGAGCACAAACAAAATATTACCACCTACAAGCATGTAACAACTTGGCCAAGAGACCTAATTCCCAATTCACAAAAATGCTATTTGCCTGTGGCTCTGCAGCTACCAGCCCAGGCCATAGCTATCTGCAACTAGAGTCATTACCCCACCAACTAGGTTTTCCAGTCTTCATCTGAATCATCATCATCATTGGTAAATTTGTTGAAACAATTGGGAATTCTTTTTTTTTTAAAGATTTATTTATTATGTATACAGAAGAGAGTGCCAGATCTCATTACAGATGGTTGTGAGCCACCATGTGGGTGCTGAGAATTGAACTCAGGACCTCTGGAAGAGCAGTCAGTGCTCTTAACCTCTGAGCCATCTCTCCAGCCCCCACAATTGGGAATTCTTAAAGGGAGCAATTAGTTAAAAGAGAAAGTTTTTTCCCACTTAATAAAAGGGAAAGACTATTATAATGGAGGGAGTTAGGTCTCTTAGTTATACATGTATATTGTACTATAATACCTACAGTCCTAAATTTGATATTTCAAATTAGATAGATAAAAACTAAACACTGAGGGAAGATTAATGAAGGTATTATAAAGATCAAAGAAATGATTTAATCTAATTTATTCTATAGTAAACACTACCAAATATGTGTTCAGTTTATCTCATGTCTGAGTTTAGAACTTACCAGCATAGAGAGATTTTTAGACCCCCCCATCAATACTTTCCATTTTATTTCCTTCTTTGTAAAACTATAATAATATACTATTTAGGCTACTTCAAATGTCAACATGAGCGTTAAACGTATGTCAGTGGTTTTTATATTGTTCATTTAAAACCATGATTAAATGCACCTCAATGAGCATAAGGCCACACTGAATACTGTAGCTGGGGTTATCCCCTGGTCCTGCCTGGCCCACAGTCAGGACAAATCTCTCTCACCCGCCAGTCCTGCAACCAAGTAAACACACAGAGACGCTTACATTATTTAAAATGTTTGGCCTAATGGCTCAGGCTTCTTACTAGCTGTTCTTATATCTTAAATTAACTCATTTCTATAAATCTATACCCTGCCACGTGGCTCATGGCTTACCAGTACTTTACATCCTGCTCCCCATGGTGGCAGCTGGCAGCATCTCTCTGCCTCAGCCTTCCACTTCCCAGAATTCTCCTCTCTCCTTGTCCCACCTATATTATCCTTTCTGCCTGGTACTGGCCAATAAGCATTTTATTTATCAATTAATCATAGCAACATATATTTACAGCATATAGGACATCCCACAGCAGAATACTATAATAAAAAGACTCAGATATTATTCAATTATATCTATAAAACTTAAAATACTTACAATGATCAGTAATGAATAATTTTCCAAGATGTTAGTGTGTATCACGGAAGTTTTAAGTACTTTTTGACATTTGGGATGTCTTCAGACTTTACCAGCTAAACTTCTATCATCTATAAGGCTTTTAAATATTTTAACAGGATTTCAGATTTTCTGATGAGGCATGCTCAACATACCAATTTAATATAATAGAGGATGAGAAAACATTTCCAGAAAAAAATGGGATAAAAAACATATACCTAGAAACTTCACAATCTTAAAAGCAATATTTACTCTCTAAAACATGCAAGTTCCCTATCGATTAAAACAATTTTAAATTTAACTAATCAATTAATTTACTGAATTTTCACAAATTCGGGAAATCTAAATAATTAATGGTGACATTGCTCAACATAAAAAAATGGCATGTACCACAAACTCTAAATATAATTTTCACACTAATTCCTGGAGAATATGAATGAGTGTTCCAATACTGATGTTCTGTCAATAGTTTCATGAAATCCCTACAAAGACACCACAGACTTCTCTCCTATGATATTTGGACCATTCTTGAGTTGTTTAAATTTTGGAAAATTGTAAGGATACTCTAAAGATTTTCTTTTCATTTGCTTTTGAACACAATGAAAATAAAAACAGATACAGAAACCATGAACTGTTCCTCTAATCCCATAACTTATTAGGCTGAAGCAGTGGGGTAATCACATAATGAAATCCTATCTCAAAGAAAGACAAAAAAGTGTACATTACATATAAATATATACTGATATTCAAAGATATACTGAGTTCTAGAATAAAGAGTAATTAAATGAGAAGCAGGTGGGTCTCTGTGGGTTTGGGCCAGACTATTCTACAATATCAAGACCCATTCCAGCCAGTTCTACACTAAGAACCAAATTCTGAATAAAATATAATGTCTTATGGTATGTTTCATTCCTGTTATAAAGGACTTTGAAAGAATGGAATTTTGGTATCTGTTATAGTCCTGGAAAAGACAAATATAGTGGAAATTAATTACAAAGTGAGGTATAATTTAGCAAATGTCTATGGTTGAAAATGACTAACAAACTGCTTGCAAATGAAAGTAATCAACAAGGATACACATGAAAAGGAAAAAAAACAAGAAGTAGTTATGAGTTAGTTCATTTATGAAGAAAAAATAAAAATTATGAAAAATTACGAAAAAATAAGAAATTAAACCATTACTAAGCCCAAGTGTCCAGTCAAAAATTTTATGTTAAAACTTTTTTCTCTGGGCGGTGGTGGTACATTCCTTTAATCCCAGCACTCGGGAGGCAGAGGCAGGCAGATCTTTGTAAATTCGAGGCCAGCCTGGTCTACAGAGTGAGATCCAAGAAAGATGCAAAGCTACACAGAGAGACCCTGTCTCAAAAAACCAAAAAAAAAAAATAAATAAAATAAAATAAAATAAACTTTTTTCTCAGTGCAGGGAAACATATCCAGGATCTCCAGCCTAAACCTCAAACAGAGAGAAGATTTTGACTCAGGTACTGTATATAATAGGGAACCTGAAGATGACTTGCTAGGAAAGATTAGGAAGTTATTGATGACATTTCCACTGTTATTTCCTTTAACATGCCACAATTACATGCAATGGATTATGACATTAATAGGGATATTGAGACCCTAGGAGGACAGATAGATGGAGTACAACATTAGCAGCTGTTCTCAAAACAGACACTATTGGCTCTACCCTGAAAGTGAGCAGGCTTAACAATTCTCTGTTTTTGATATTTAGATTTGAGAAAAGTAAAAAAAGAGACAAACCCTTATTCACACTAACTGGAAGGCAAAGAGAAAATATCCAAATTAATAAAATTAGAAATGAAAAAGAAGACATAACAACAGGCACTGAGGAAATCCAGAGAATCATCAAGTCATACTTCAAAAACATGTACCCCACAAAATTGGGCAATCTAAAAGAAATGGGCAATTTTCCTGATAGGTATCACATATTACAATTAAATCAAGATCAGATAAACAATTTAAATAGATCTGTAACCTCTAAGGATATAGAAATAGTCTTTAAAAGTCTCCCAACCCAAAAAGCCCAGGGCCAGATAGTTTCAGTGCAGAATTCTACCAAAATTTCAAAGAAAAGCTAATGCCAATACTCCTCAAATTGTTCCACATAATAGAAACAAGAGGAACATTGCCAAATTTCTTTTATGAGGCTTTGGTTACCCTGGTACACAAAACCGCACAAGGATGCAACAACAAAAAAGAGAATTACAGACAAATCTCCCTTATATACATTGATGCAACAATACTTAAAAAATACAGGCAAACCAAATCCAAGAACATAAGAAAAAAATCATCCACCATGATCAAGTAGGCTTCATCCCTGAGATGCAGTAGTGTTTCAACATGTGAAAATCTGTCAATGTAATCCCCAATAGAAACAAACTGAAAGAAAAAAAGTTATCATCTCCGATGCTGAAAAAAAGCCTTTTAGACATGTAGACACATCTTAGTCATGAACCCCATTACACTCAAGGTTGTATCTGATACCAGAATACAGTTATATCACTCATTTCTGATAACCAGACACAGTCCTAGAACCCCATGATGCCCACTGGACAGTATATAAGCAAAGACCATTAGTAATGCTCTGCTCTGCCCATGTGGAAAGACACCACCTTGACCAGCCCTGTGTCTACAGCAAATCCCCCAGGATCCTGACCCTTGAATTAGAGACTTCTGTTAGTGACTGGACTTGAACTTCAGCTAATATGCATTGTACTTGTGAGCAGACTTAGGACAATAGTTGGGCATTTACAATGTGAACCTCATGTGATGACCATTAGCATAGAAAAATACAACTTTTGCTATACTAACTATGATACTAGATCTACCTTCTGGCTCACAAAATTAGGATCACTTTCCTATGATTGATGATTAGATGTAAGTCTGCATCACAGCGAAGAAAGGAAAAATTCTACAAACCAAATGCAAGATAACAGATTTTTAGACAAAACAATGTATGATTTGTATTATACACCTAAAGCAATTTGTTTTGCTCTAGTTGCTTTATAAGTCATAAGAATATTTGAAAAAAAAATCATCCCAATTTTTATGTGTATGTTTGTATGTTCAACAGAATGTCTTCCAAATGTATAGAGGTGACACACCAGAAAAGAGGCTATTAGATCCCCTGCTCCTAGAATAGCAAGTAGTTATGAGTCTCCTGATTTGGATGCTGGGATCACATCTGAATTCAGATCATCCCCAAGAAAAATATGTGCTGAGCCACCTGCCAATCCCTATAATATTTTATCTAATTATCTAAAAGTCTTTCGAAGATTAACAATAACAAAATCTAAATAAATATAGTATATAAATGATCCTTAGGAACATGATGCATCAATATTAAGATGTTTTTAATGGACAATTTCAATCACAAATTGAAAACAATTCAAAGCCAAGGCCCAACAATTTACAGCAGAAAACTGATTACAAGGCTACATACATAATGCAAACACTCAGAATGCCCAATGAGATTATGAAAAATCAGTACACACACTGACACAGTGTGACTTCTATATTTACTACAAAAGAAACAACAATGAAGAATGTGTACAATATTTGTAAAAGAATATACAGGAAGAAGAGAAAAAGCCAAGAACAAAAGCAGGAAAATATAACTAAATTTGAATCAAAAGAACAAAAGAAACTCAGCCAGGAAAACTGTTATCTTGACCAATGTTATCCAGCTACCTTTTATTCTATGTGTATAGAAATGAAATAAACACAGGTTTTTAAACTCGCTCAAAATTAACTCAAAGTGATCCTTAAACTGTTAAATTTCTGACTTTCCAACTATTGGTATGTCTTCCAGAGAGGCATCATTCCCTACAGCCCTCCCTGCCAATGGAGATGATTTCCTGCAGAGCCTATGCTGGCTTTACAGCCCCTCATGACCCCTTGTTGTTTCAGACAAACCCAGCTCCATGATGCCTAATCAAAAAACAATGTTGAAAGTAATATGATGCCTGCTTTCTCCCACATGGATTATGTCACAAGCTGTGGCATCTACCCTTTTCAGCTGCCCAACATCATGGAAACTTTAGACACCTGTACAACTCAGAAACTCCTTTTCTGCCCCAGAACTGAACTTTACTGAATCACAACATGGTGGATGACAGTAGCAGAAAGTTGAAAACATTCTAATCATGTATTGCTGAAGGATAATGCCCATCAGCTCCTTTCTACCAGTTTCCAAACTCTCTGTAACATTTTTTAGACACATAAAAGATGGAATGTAACATTCAGAACTTCTAGAAAGCAGACTTTCAGTTTTTCAACATGTTTTCCCACTGCACATCAAAATCAATGCCTGTGTGTGAACACTGGACAGGGATATAAAATGCTCATCATCTTCTATTCCACAGAACCAACATTCCCCAGGAAATCCACACTCAAAACTCAGAGGCCAAAGGCCACTGTCCAGGTCATCCCAGGGACCAAGAGAACCTCAGTCTGGCTCATGGTCCATGCCAGTCCAAAAAGCTCAGACTTGGATAGCTCAGCCAACCTGCTCTACCTGATCTGTGACAGTCACCTCCGCAGTCACCATAGTATAGATTTGTGGTCTTTCTTACAGCTCCCTATAGCAAAACAAGAGGAGAATCCTGTAAATTACCTATAAGCTACCTCCCACTGGTACTCCTGTTTGCTAAGTCTTTCCAGAGTGCCTCAATAGCTTAGAATACCCAGCTGGTCTTTCAGACATAAGAAGTGACCCTAATGCATGAGCAAAGATCAAATAACTCAGACAACCCAAGCCGACCCAGCTCTGCCCTTCCACACTAAGGTGAGACAGTGCCCTAATCTGGGAAATTTTACCTTAGTAAAATCTTCCATTCTCCCTTAGCACTTCCTGTTTGTCTTCTAAGGCAGAGGATTGTATGTGTGCACATTCTATTACATTCTCAATGACCAGTGCAGCCAACCCTTCGCTTCATAGCTGAGTGTGGCAGCCAAACAAAGGTCACATTCAAACAGTGACTGTTGTTAAACAAAAGAGCTCATGGGTTAGAGCACAATGAAGGGTCTATGGGAAGGGTTGGAGGTAGAAAAGACATAGTGGAAATAATGTAAATATAATCCCAAATAATTCTGTTAAAATGTTTAAACAGGTTTTATGGCCATGTAATTCACAGAATAGGGATTTGTATTAGAGCACACAAAGTGTTACTTAGGCTATTTCCCTCAGGGTGTGCATCTTAAACATGGAAAACACAATCATATTAGATAGAGCTACACCATTTTATCCAGTTCTTCTATTAAGTTTGACCTAGTGTAACTAGAGTAATTTGATTTCATGAAAATTCACGTCTTTATTCAGAGTCTTGATTGCCTGGTCTGTGAAACCGAGAAATGGCCAGTCAGGATATTTATGGAACATCTAAAATTAATTTCCTCACTACTTATTGCTAGTGTCAACTACTGTCAAAGTTGGAAGGCTTTCACCCTCCTTCTTTCTCATCACATTCTCTGCTGTGACTACATGTGCTTTATAGTTGGTCAGTGAACTCAATTCTTACAAGGTCCCACTTAATCTGTAAATTTACAATAAAACCTAGAGAACTTGGACAACACTCATTCACTAGTCTATTTTCCTTCCCAAAGACCAGTCAAGGCCCAGCATGGAAGCATTTGCAGGACTGTTTTCCCAGCACTGGGCAGCAGAGGCAAGATTAGGTGTTTGAAGGAATTCTTAATAACATATTGTGAGGCAATCCTGAGTCACAGGAGACATTGATCAAAATCAGTTCTCAAACTTACTAATGCTGTGACTCTTTAACAGTTTCCCATGATATGGTGACCCCTCAACTATAAAATTCTTATCACTGCTACTTCATAAGTATAATTTTTTTACAGATATGAATATAAATATCTGTGTTTTCCGATGGTCTTAAGCCAGTCCTGTTATACGGTCATTTGATCTCCAATGTGGAGTTGTGATCTCCCAGGTTGTGAACCACTGCTCTAAACTGGTATACATAAACAAATAAATAGCACTTAAGAAAAAAAGTGAATGAAATTCTTGAACCAGGAAACATTGGAAAATAGAAATGGAGATTAGAGCAGTAATGCATTCAAAGAAAATAAAATTTAAAAATTATACCAATAACTGATATTTTAAAATAATAAACATAAAGGGAAAAACACTTAACTATACTGACTTTGAAGCAGGGTAGGCACTTCCCTGGTAGGGAGAAGACCATTAATTAGAGACTGTATGATTTTGTTCCATGTAAGGTATTAACTACTGACTGCTGAAAGCTGACACAGATTTACAGGCAATGGCCTTCATCTTAAATATCTGAGAGGACCTAACTATGTCATCCAGGATTGCACATTGTGGTTGATATATTATACAACCCAAATAAATTTACTCAGGGTCAGAGAACAGAACAGTCACTATATTAAACATAGAGGCTAAACAGTGTTAGCACATGCCTTTAATCATAGCATTCTGGAGGCAGAAATCCATCTGGATCTCTGTGAGTTCAAGGCCATGCAGAAGACAGAGCCAGGCATGGTGGCACACACCTTTAATCCCAGGACTTGAGATCTCATGTCTTACTTGGGAAAGACACATGCCTTTACTCCTAGGAATTAATGGCAGGAAGCAGAAAGGTATATAAGTCATGAGGACCAGGAACTAGAGGCTTTTAGGCTTTTAAACTTTGAGGCTTTTTAGCAGCAGTTCAGCTGAGATCCATTCTGATGAAGACTCAGAGGCTTTCAGTTTGAGGAAACAAGATCAGCTGAGAAGTTGACAAGGTGAGGTTAGATGTGGTTTATTGAGTTTCTCTGATTGTTTAGTATTCATGCCAATACCTGGATCCAGGTTTGTTTTTATTAATAAGATCTTTTAAGATTCATGTTACAGCACATATCTGCATAGGAGAGTTCCCCAATTGGAATCTGTTCCCCATAATTTCACACCAACCAATTCTATCTGTTGTCATTCACCTTGAATGAATACATGCTGGAAAAATACACAGAAAGTCATTTACCCAACCCCATCAGGTCCTTCTTTATAATGGAGATTCCTGCAGTTCACTACATTAAACTTCAGTCTGTGATCTAGCTATTGTCTAGTCTGTTTCCCCTACTGTTCCTCCTCTTCTAATCTGAAGAGAGAAGCTCCACACACAAATCTTTTCCCCCTTACTGCAATGGACAGTCACAATGTGACTCACACTGGTAAATGGAGAACTCTTTGGTGCTGCAGACTTGTAATCTGAGAATTAGGTTGGTTAGTAAGGAGGAAATGAAGGGCAATGCCACTCAATCAATCCTGGAGATCTTGACTCAAAACTGCTTTTGAAAAAGAGTAGAGATGTAGCTCTTCTAGAATAAATATACCTTCATGGCACACCAGGACTTAATGTTGATTGTGACCCTTTATTGTTCACTTGAGCAGCATTGAGAGGCCTGTTTTTTAATGGAGGGTTGGTCCTTTCTTGCAGGTTGTAAATCAGGGTTGTCTCATTTGTTATGGAAATGTAGCTTTAAACCTGGTTAGTCCTGGTTAATAAACACTTCCATTTTAACATACTATTTTCTAATAGGAATGATTAGCATGATACTTATTTGTGGGGTATTTGGGGTGAAGCCCTCCCATACCTAAATTTTATTTTGTGACTTAATGTCTCCTAAGGATGAGTAAATCCTTATCTTATGGATTCTATTATCATCAGTTCTACTCTTCTATATCACAGTTTAATAGTGGAGTGCTACTCTAAACCTGAGATACCATTTACAAGCTGCTCAAAATTAACTCCAAATGGATCCTAAACCTGAATGTTATATGTTAAAACTGCAGGACTTCTGGAAGATACTACAGAGACCAGGGCTCTCCATGTTTGGAAAATCTACCTTCCATAGTGACAATACAAGCACTACAGACAACATCATTTCACAGTTATGTCAAAATCAAGGACATTTCTAAGCACAGTCCAGCTCCCATTGCTCTGCACAGACATAGCCAGCACAGTAACATTATTCTGAGGCTGCCACCCTGTCCCAGGGAGTTACAAGGACCATGCAGGACCAGCAGGAACATGCCAAACTTTTGTCTAGCCACTGCCTTCCATCCAACAATGGAAGGACCCAACATACCAGCTCCCTCAGCTCAGCTAACCCATCCAGTCTGAAAAGAGCAGCTCCTCACTCATTATGGCCAGCCACTCCTCCTGACATGAGCACAGTGGTCCCTCAATCACCAAGGTGCACCTGCCAAGGTGACCTGAACTGTCCCTATGATGGAGGCCAAGGCACAGCACACAAGACAACTTCTGACTTCCTCAGGAAATGAACTGAGTCAAAATTGTGACTCCTGGAAGGGCTCTCCCATCTGATTGGTGGGTCTGCTGGAGGCTCTGAATGGATAATAGGGCCTAAGTGATAGGACTAGTGAGCTGAAATCACAAAGCACAATAGTTCCCAGCCCTGGCTTCCAATCTTAGGACATACCTATCCCAGGCTGGCTTAAGGTTTGTGGCAAATTCAACAGCAAGTTACTTGTTATGTAAACCAATGGGTTCAGTTTCAAGAGGAAATATACAAATTCAGAAGGAGGCAAATCAGACAGTGTTGCACAAGAGAAGCACAGGGTAACTCAAGGACATTATAAACAAAGTCCACTGTAGCCTTGGGACTGATAACCACAGCCTCATGTGTACAAAGAGGTGGGTTCTCATGATCAGAAGCAAACCCCTGCCCCAAAAAAACTGGCCCCAGATATTTACCAGCTCTACAAAGCATATTCTATGTTTTAGAGAATGAGCTCTGTTTCTTTCTCAATATATCAGAGACTTAGAAAAACCTTCCAAGGCCTAGACAGGTTGTAAGACTCAAAGGGGCCTAGTTTCTAGTGTTTTCTAGAATGTCTGCATGTTGAATTTGATGTTTAGATGTAAGATTTATTTGAAGTTAAATACTCATCTTATATACTGGGTAACATTTTACTACTAAGCTGTGATATATAAGGGTGAAATTGTTGACATAAAGGATTTACCAATAATTAGGAAACAGTCACAGAAAGTTGAATTTAGCTAAGGGTGGGCTGCATCTAAAATAACCCAAAGGTAAGTCATATGTTATCTAGGGCTGTTAGAGATTAGAATGCTAGGATGTAAATATTCATTCACATTTTTTTGTATACTGTTAATGATCACATGTCTGTAATAAAAAAAATGTTAATGAGATGCTCATCTATGGAGTAGAGAGACCCTCAGGGTAAAGATCTCTCTATCATAAGCTAGAATTTTCTATTTTAAAGAAGGATTATTGTGTTGTACTGGAGGCTGTCTATATCAATTTAATGCTGCTTGGTTATATATTTGCTGTTTCTTTTTTTTTGTTTTTGTTTTTTTTTTTGGTTTTTCGAGACAGGGTTTCTCTGTGTAGCTTTGCGCCTTTCCTGGAACTCACTTGGTAGCCCAGGCTGGCCTCGAACTCACAGAGATCCACCTGGCTCTGCCTCCCGAGTGCTGCGATTAAAGGCGTGCGCCACCACCGCCCGGCTGCTGTTTCTTTGTAATGCCAACATACACCCATTAAAAACCAAAAGCATGGTTATAGTAGTGAGGCCATGTATTACATGAAAACTGTCTTTTGTTTTCTCTAAGGTTTAGTTTAACCAATTATACCTAGGAAATAGTAATTTATTTCATTATCTTTACACAGTTTTTATTCAAATGCCTTTTATTTAATTCTCATTGCTAAGCACTATCTTAAAACAAACAATTGGAACCTTCCTATGATCAGTTTTCCTTGCTTAAAAGGCTGGCCACCACCAAGTTTCCTGACTTGTAAGTTCCAAATGAATGGCAAAGAGTTGGGAGGCTATTCATTCACTGGTCTATTTTCTTTCTCACTGACCAGTTAAAACCCAGAAAAGGAGTGGTAGGACTGTCTTCCCAGTTCTTGACAGCACAGTCAAGATTAAATGATCAAAACAATTCCCAATTACATTGTGTGATGAATGCCGGAGCTATAGAAGAAAGTACTCTAAATAGAAAACAAACAAACAAAACAAAACAACAACAAAAAACAAAAACAAAAACAGCACCAGAGAAAAATGCAAAGAAATCCTTAGTGATTGGGAAATATGTAGAATAAAAGAAACAATAGACTAGAGCAATGCTATAATTAAAGAAAATCAAATTTAAAAAGTGAAACTAAGCTGGGCGGTGGTGGTGCAGGCCTTTAATCCCAGCACTCGGGAGGCAGAGGTAGGTGCATCTCTGTGAGTTCAAGGCCAGCCTGGTCTACAGAGTGAGTTCCAGGAAAGGTGCAAAGCTACACAGAGAAACCCTGTCTCGAAAAACCAAAAAAAAAAAAAAAAAAAAAAATTAAACTAAGCCAGGCAGTGGTAGTGCACACTTTTAATCCCAGCACTTGGGAGAAAAAGGCAGGTGGATCTCTGTGAGCTCAAGGCCAACCTGTTCTACAGACCAAGTTTCAAGAAAGGCTCCAAAGCTACACAGAGAAACCATGTCTCAAAAAATGTAAACTAATAGTAGATATTTTTAAAATATAAATGTAGTTGGAAAGCACACAGCTATGCTGACTTTGAGAAAGAGCAGACCATTTCTGGTAGAAGACTGGCATTAAATAAACAACTGTTTGACCTGGCACTACAGGGTACGTTAGCTGGTGAGCTTTGTAACCTGACACACTCATGTACAGTCAATGACCTGTGTCTCAACTCTTTGAGCTGACTTAACAGTGAAAAAAGGGATTGAACATATGTGTAAAGGAGAGCCCACTAGTTGGAAATCCAGTATTCCTTGGCTCAAGATAACCTGCCAAAACTGTATATTATGAAATACACAGCTGATTGCTGATTAACATAAATTTTCACACCTCGTCAAGAAAGATGAAAATGTTTCTTTGGATACACATATGAAGTATTTAAGGATTTGTATATTCTCTGTTAAGTATTTTAAAATTAACATCATTAAAATGTTTTGACAAAATAACAATCATTGAAAATACATCATCTTACCTTAGTCTTGTCTCACGAGATTGACACACAAGGATCTTGAATTCTAATGTATCAATGACTAATTACTGACATTCAAGCCAGGCTGCATAATAAACATCATTTCAAGGGAATTTGTAAAAAAATATAAAAAATAAAATCAGGAACAAAAATCCACCACCCTTTCACAGACACACTTACTTGAAAAGTATAATCACATGCTGCCTGAGAGATATATGAAAATGGACCACTTAGATGATAGCCATCTCATTCTACACATTGCAGCAGATAAATATGTCTTTCTAAATCAAAGCACAAAAAAATAACAAGGGCCACAGAAGGAATATAAATACGACAAAATAAATGTCACTAATTGAATTTGCCACACATATAACACACTTCAATATGTATCTCAAATGTGCAAAATAGAATCCACAATGTGGTCTTCACATCAGTCTTTAGTAAACTTGATTAATAATTTACTTACTTCAAGGCTACAATGAAAAAGACTTGAAAGAATTTTTTTTCTTGAAACTGAAAATAACTGCACTGTCTAATGTTTTAACCAAATTTGTTTACATGAATAGGGATTTTCTTTTGTATGAGTACCTACCTATTTCCTGACATCAGGATGCCATAAAAAATTTAAAATATTGACAAGAATGTAGACATAGCCAAGCCTTTAACACAAGTTCATTCCCTGGACCAAAGTCTGATTTTTGATGACTTCCAATAATTCCTGCTGCAAGAAGCTCCAAGGACCTAACCTTTTTGAGAACCAGAATGCACATATACATATCCACACAAGGACATACAGATATTGCACAATTAAAATAAAAACAAATCTTTAAACTATTTTTCAATCATGAATGCTTTTCTACTGCAATTTCAGTATCATGGGTTTTGAGGCATCTAAAGGGTTACAGAGTTTTTCTCCATTATGAATTGGTTTATGTAACAGAAAGCAAGCATGCAGGCTTGAAGTCATAGAAATCAATCATTTTCAGTCTGTGATATCATTTGGGAAGATTTAGAAAATGGTGCCCTGCTGGATGAAATATGTCACTGGGGGTTGGCATGAGAGATTATATATGCATACCATTTCCAATTTATACTTTCTGCTTCATGGTGCAGCTAAAGAATATGAATTCTTAGGCTCCTGCTTTAGCTGCCATGTCTGACACTTATATCCATGCCACTTTCACAGGGTTCATATATTGCTCTGGAACCAAGGGCCAAATAAAATCTCTTTGTAAGTTCACTTAGACATGACATTTTATCAAAGCAACAGAAAAAGCAATAATACAAACCTATGAACTTTTACACATGGATTCATTATCTCATGTGACTGAAGAGAAGTATGAAATCTAAGAGGGTTATTTTGTCATTTAAGTTCATAGGCCTTTTGTCCATATAAGATTGCAGCTATAAAAATAAAGAGGGACATCATAATTCTTAGATTATTTACATTTGTCAAATTTTTCTCCAGAATGAATCATCTTTTATAATTGAATGTAAATATGTTGACTGAAGATCATACCAATTCTTATAAATATACAGATTCCCTTTGGTATGAATTTTGTCAGATCATCAAAGTCTTATGTTATATTCAAAGGCTTTAAGAGATCAATTACACACTAAAAGTTTTACAGTTATAGGGTTACTGTGTTGTAACTAGGATTTATCACATTGAGTACATTCACAGGGTTTCTATACAGCATGTGTTTTTTATGTACTTGAATGTTACTTTGAAATGCAAAGGTTTTACCACATTGATTACATTCATAGAGTTTGTCTCCACTATGTGTTCTTTTATGCAATTAAAGAGTATTCTGATAAGCAAAGGCTTTACCACACTGATTATATTCATAGGGTTTCTCTCCAGTGTGTGTACTTTTATGCTTTTGCAGGCTACTTTGACATGCAAAGACTTTATCATATTGATTACATTTATATGGTTTCTCTCCAGAATATGTTATTTCATGTCCTTGTAGATGACTGTGTTGTGCAAAGCCTTTACCATATTGATTACATTCATACTTTCTCCCCAGTATGTGTTCTTTTATGTTCTTGAAGGTGACTGTTGTGCAAAGGCTTTATGTTGATTACATTCAAAGGTTTTCTCTTGAGTAATGTGTTCTTCTATGAACTTGAAGATGACTCTGACGTGCAAAGCCTTTACCACATTGATCACACTCATAGGGTTTCTCTCCAGTATGTGTTCTTTTATGCTTTTGAAGAGTACTACGATGACCAAAGGCTTTACCACATTGAATACATTCATAGGGTTTCTCTCCAGTATGTGTTCTTTTATGTTCTTGTAGATCACTATGTTGTGCAAAGGCTTTACCACATTGACTACATTCATAGGGTTTCTCTCCAGTATGTGTTCTTTTATGAATTTGAAGATTACTGTGAAGTGCAAAAGCTTTACCACACTGAATACATTCATAGGGTTTCTCTCCAGTATGTGTTCTTTTATGCATTTGAAGAGTACTGGGGCGTGTAAAGGCTTTACCACACTGATTACATTCATAAGGTTTCTCTCCAGTATGTGTTCTTTTATGCCTGTGAAGATCACTATAACGTCCAAAGGCTTTACCACATTGCTTACATTCATAGGGTTTCTCTCCAGTATGTGTACTTTTATGGCTTTGCAGGCTACTCTGACATGCAAAAGCTTTATCACATTCATTACATTTATACGGTTTCTCACCAGTATGTGTTCTTTTATGTCCTTGAAGATGACTGTGTTGTACAAAGGCTTTACCACATTGATTACATTCATAGAGTTTCTCCCCAGTATGTGTTCTTTTATGTTCTTGAAGACGACTGTGTTGTGCAAAGGCTTTACCACACTGATTACATTCAAAGGGTTTCTCTCCAGTATGTGTACTTTTATGAATTTGAAGATGACTCTGACGTGCAAAAGCTTTACCACATTGATTACATTCATAGGGTTTCTCTCCAGTATGTGTTCTTTCATGCCTTTGAAGAGTACTGTTATGACCAAAGGCTTTACCACAATGATTACATTCATAGGGTTTCTCTCCTGTATGTGTTCTTTTATGTACTTGTAGATGACCATGTTGTGTAAATGTCTTACCACATTGATTACATTCAAAGGGTTTCTCTCCAGTATGTGTTCTTTTATGCATTTGAAGATTACTATGAAGTGCAAAAGTTTTACCACACTGATTACATTCATAGAGTTTCTCTCCAGTATGTGTTCTTTTATGCCTTTGAAGAGTAATGGGATGAGCAAAGGCTTTACCACATTGATTGCATTCATAGCTTTTCTCTCTAGTATGTGTTCTTTTCTGCAGTTGAACAGTACCATGATGTTCAAGGGCTTTACCACATTGATTAAATTCATTTGGTTTCTTTCCAGTATGTGTTCTTTTATGAATCTGAAGATGGCTGTGTTGTGCCAAGGCTTTAACACACTGATTACCTTCACAACATTTCTCTCCAGTATGTGTTCTTTGATGCCTTTGAAGATTAATGTGACATGCAGAGGATTTATTACACTGATTACGTTCAGGAGGTTTCTCTCCAGTATGTCTTCTTTCATGCTTTTGAAGCTGACTATCATATGCAAAGGCTTTACCACATTGAGTATATACAGAAGTTTTCATTCCAGTTTGGCTTCTTTCATGCCTGCAAGGATAATTGGTACAAGTAAAAACTTTACCACATTCAACATTCTGTTGACTTAAGTTTACAATTTGTTCCAAATGTAAAGAGGAATCAGATTTTATGGTTTCATCGCAATGTTTACATTCATGTTGCATTTACACAGTCCTAGTGCTCATATGCCTTTTCTGTAGTGTGAGTTTGTTGATGTCTTAACAATGAAGCTAGAAACCAATTACCTGTATACTTGAATCAAATTCACCAAGTGTATTCAATGTGGAAACTGCTACACATCTTTTGATTGTTTTGAGAAAGAGATTGTTATGTTTTTCTGTATCCCTATGCTCAAATGGCTTGTATCCAAAGTGACATGTGATATCCCTAGTAAAGGAAGAAAAACAAATAAAAGATTTCCACATTGAACTCAGTTTGACTGATGGGAGATGTCACTTTGTATGCTGTGAATGTGTTGCTCTAATAGGTTGGTAAATAAAATGCTGATTGGCCAGTAACCAGGTAAGAAGTATAAGCAGGATAAGCAAACAAGGAGAATTCTGGGAAGAGGAAAGCTGTGTGAGGAGACACCATCCTGCCATCCAGGAAGAAGCATGTAATGGCACACAGGTAAAGTCGCAGAACATGTGGCAACATATAGATTAACAGCAATGGGGTAGTTTAAGTGCAAGAGCTAGTCAGAGGTAGACCTGAGCTAATGGGTGAGCAGTATAAATTGATATAAGGCTCTGTGTGTTTACTGTGGTCTGAACAGCTACAGACTGGAAAGGACACAGGAAACCTTTCAGCTACAAATGGAGCCAAGTCATAGGGTGAGAATTTCCACCTAAAACGTGTGAAAGTTTTAAAAAATAAGATTCTAAAATGGAGCTAAAAACAGCTTCATAGTTGTGTATCTTAGACAAGCCATGAGCTACAATATGATGGGTTCACAGCAGAGTGTGTTGTTGACCTGCAGCATGGTGGATTTCCACCACACCTCAACAGAGGAATCTCCAAGCTGTGCAGTATGCTGCATGGTAGATATAGCTCTTGCTAATACAGAGGAGAAAAATAGAAAGAAAGAAAAAAAAGATTTCTGGGCCACACACTGCTTTAATGGAGGCATACACCCAGTTTTTCCAAGAGCTGGTGGTACACATGAACCAGAGCTGGAGGTGAATTACCTCCGCCATGTTGAAAACTTGAAATGGGTAGGGTCAGCAGCCAAGCCCGCCACTTTTTGTCCTGGCCATGCAGTTTAATGTCTCTCCTGTCCAGATAAGGATTATAGATTCAAAATAAGACAAACGTAGATGGGATAAACCCTAAACAGTTTACATTGTGTGTAAAAATGTACATAGGTGTGGAAGAGAGAAGAAAAGGAATATACACAGTTATATAAAGAAAGAGTTTTTTTTAAAAAAGTCTTTGAAGGGACAGTAAACGTAGTATAAATATAAGCCACATAAGGATGGATATTACACAGAAAATCTGGATTATATTATGTTTGGGGTTTTTAATTGCAGAGAGACATTTGATTGTAAAAACTGCTGAGTTAATCAATATATATACTTTAAAGTTATCTCAATTTCAAAATTTATGTTTATGGATACACTGATTTGGAAAAGAGGTTTTGCTTTTATTTACACAGTAGATGAGAACTTGTGGATTGCTTCCAGGCTAATATGGTTTGACCAGCCAAGACCCCCTGAAAGATCTCCAATGACACCATGGCATAAATCATTTAACATCCAAAATCAACTTCAAGGCAACTGGCTCAGAGAATATAGCCCCAGAGAATACTCCAGTCAGAACTTGACCATAATCCTAAAATTTTCTTTGTATCCTCATAAGAATATAACACCCTTTATCAGCAGGAAGTCACCTAGAAAACTACACCCACATTCCCAAAAAAATAGATTATGGATGTTTGTCTGTGTTTAGGTTGTTGGTTACAAATTGTTATTGGTCATAGTCAATATATTTCTAAAAGAAGAAAGGGGGATATGATATGGAAATATAGGATAGAGATATGATAAGATAAAAGGATAGATTATTGAACCTACTTTTAAAGAGCAACTTGTTTAAAATGTGTTACATTGCTATAGATTTTAGTTTATTGATATAAATTTAGAGTAGATTTTCTTATACTATATATTTATTTCCACTATTTTTAAGGTATTATGTTTATGTAACTCATTTAAATTGTAATGGATAATTAAGAAATACAGATTAATAATTAGTCTTCTATTACAGTCAAACTTAAGTTTTCTAGGTATACATAGATATAGTATAGTCTTCAAACACTTCAAAGACCTACAGAATATGGGATTTAACATGTTTTAAAAACTTAGACTTTCCTGGACAATGAGACACGTATGCTCCCAGCAGCACCAATTTACTTCAGAGAGGAGGATGGACGTCAAAGACACTCCATATGGAGTTTATCTTCTTCTTGGCAAAAATAGTCATTTGGGCAAGAAATTATTCTTGCTTGCACTGTGTGAAAGAATGTTTTATTGACTGGACTTGCAGGACCCATAAGAAGGTGACCACTGAACTTCGCAAGATAAAATGGTTCTTCAGGTTCCTGCTTTGCAGAAGAAACAGCCAGACATTCTACAGGACACAGAGAGAAATGACTGAGAGACTCTAGGCCTATGGGTTGAAAATGGATGCCCCAACATTTCAGAAGAACTTTGGATGACTGTCCAGGCAGCCAGCTGTCTCTTTCATTCTAGATTTTTGGAAGTTGCTTAAAGTGCACTTCCTGTTTACTTAGGTAATATTATATCCTTCAGAGGTCTTTGATGTAGTTGAAGACTAGATAGATATAGTGAAAATTTTCCTTGGTTATGATAAAAAATGAATTAGATATCAAAATTTAGACTCACAAATTTAGAATAGAATATGTTCTTTAATTTTACAAAATACAAATAGATTAGATATTGTAAGTGTAATTCTTGCTTGATAACTGTTCTATTATATGTAATTTTACTATGTTGAAGTTAAAAACTTCCTTTTAAATAGAAAGAAAAGGAGAAATAATGGGTGATATCACTTTGTATACTATACTATGGATGTGTTTCTCTGATTGGTTGATAAATAAAATGCTGATTGGGCAGTAGCCAGGCAGGAAGTATAAGTGAGATAAGCAGAAAAAGAGAATTCTGGGAAGAGGAAGGCTGAGTGAGGAGACTCCTGCCTGCTGTCCAGGGGCAGCATGTAATGGCACACAGGTAAGGCCCTGGAACACATGGCAACATATAGATTAAACAGAAATGGGTTAGTTTAAGTGTAAGAGCTAATTCGTGGTAGGCCTGAGCTAATGGCCAAACAATTTTAATTAAAATAAGCAAGCTTCTGTGTGTTTACTTGGGTCTGAGCGGCTACAGATTAGGTGGGGCACAGGAAAACTTTCTGCTAATTTGACTTTTTGTCCTCACAGACTTGTGGTATAGGGATTAGTTTCTCCACAACAACTGCCCCTTGGCTCTTGACTCTACCCCTCTCACTATATAGCATAGCCACAACAAGTATATGAGCAATATGAGCTTTACTATGAACTCTTTGCTTACTAGAATGTTTTGGAGATATACTTATCACCTCTTCAATGTGTATACTTTTTGTAATATGAGTAGGATGAAATAAATGGATTAGCAGTTCTACAGCAGAGCTCTCATAGTGCTATGATTCAAATGGTGATATCGGTTAAGGCATTGTCTCCTTTCTTAAAAAAAAATGCCTTGCATATGTAATCCACCTATATAAAATTGAGGTATATGGTTTTGTGAGAATTTAGTAATCATCAATGCACTTTAAGTGGTGCTTATTAATACTGCTGCTTTTGTTTAAAACATCCAGGACATATTACAATTTCTTCAGATGCACATTTGTATCTGCTTGCACAAGACAATTACCTTTCATGTCTTCTAGAATTTTGACAATGTTCTTCAATATTATGGTCTTCCCAACTGTATCCTAAAATATAGCACCAGAAAATGTATATTATTAAACACTTTGTAAAATTTAAGTTATTATCTTCAGTGAATCTTAGAACAATTACTTATTTACTCAACTCATTCTTCTTTCTCAATCAAATTACAGAGGAGGATCCAAAGCCAAGGAATAGTTGTACCCTTACTATAAAACATGAGAGAAAGTACAGTCTTACCTATAATAGTGAGGTTTCTGTAGGTCTCCAGCATGACATCTTTGTAGAGATTCTTCTGGGAAGGATCCAGCAAAGTCCACTCTTCCCAAGTGAAGTCAATATGCACATCATCATAGGTCACTGTATTCTAAAACATCCCATACATATATAGAACAGAAAACATTATACTGACAATATTGTAAATGTATGCTTCTTTGACAGTACAATCATATACTTCTGGTGCTCTCTACACTCACTCCATGATAGATATTATAATGTAATTACCAAGTCGCTTTAGAAGGAAACTGAATAAGAGGGTCACCTCTGTCATTTATGTACCCTTTGAATGACATTATCACCTTGCAAGAGAAATGCCTATTAACAAACATGAAGAGACAAGTAAACAAATCCACAGTACAGAGTACACATGAGAGAAATTGTATGAATAATTACAAACTACAAAAAAGATGAATAAGATGGACAAGCTGGGTGTATTGGCTCATAATTTTAACCCTAACACTCAAAGGACAGAGCCAGGTATATGCCTCTGAGTTTAATGCCAGCCTAGTCTATGCAATCAGGTCCAGGATGGCCAGAAGTACATAGTAAGACCCTGTCTCCCTTGCAAAAATTAGTTAATCCAACAAAAAAGATAGAAGGAACACAGCGATTTTTTACTGAGAATCCTACAAAGAGTTATGCATTCCCTCCAGTTCTGTATTCATCTTCCAGAAACCTGAAGTGTCCTAATTCAAACTGTAACATTGATAAAATTTTAATAAATAGAATTGCATGTTGTAATAGTTACAAATGGACAAATGAAAACATTAGCAATGTAAATGTTGATCATAAATAATCAACATAGGGTAGTGGAGTTGGTAAGTAGTAAAGAGCTTTTGTTGTTCTTGCAAAGAGGTGGGCTCAATTGTCAGTATTTATATGGGGGATTACAACTATCCATTATTCCAAGTTCAGGGTTTCTGAAATCATCCTTTGATCAGTGTGATGCATGCTTGTGGTACATATCCATGAATACAAGTAAAATACTCATTTTCATTTAAAAATTCAAAACAAAACAGGCAGGAAGGTCATGCACCTGCAATCCAATGACTCAGAAGGCTCAGTGTAGTGTGTAGCTGTTTCAGCTTTGACCTGGAAGTACTACCCCCCATTGAGGCTTCTGGTAACTGTCACACCTATGAGGCAGGGCCAAGATAGGAACCCTTAAGACCTGAGATCCAGATGTGCTGGCTCTCTGGGTTCCTGGATCCTGAATGCTGGAGGTAGACTGAGCAGAGTTCTCCAGAGAGCATCACTGGACTGCATTTCACCTCTCCTGGACCCTGTAAACTGCCTACCCTGTCTCCTGCCTCATGCTCACTTGGCTCCTGCCTGCAGCTGCTGCCAGTCAGCATTTTATTTACCAACCAATGAGAACAACACATTCACAGCATGCACAGCACCATCACCCATCAGCTCAGTCAATATTAACATCACACATACATGCCATTCTGAGAAACAGAATGATACCCTCTGCCAAATTTTAAAATTCAAAATATGGGTGAAGCTCAATACAACAGCATATGCTTGACATGTGCAAAAACCTACATCCCAGGCCCATTCCATTACCAAATAATATAAAAACTAAAAAGCCATGAATGTTGGCCCACCTTTGATCCCAGGACTTGAGAACCAGAGTCAAGAGAATCTCTGAGTTCAAGGCCAGCCTGGTGTACAGACCTCCTTTCAGAACAGCCAGGGCTACACAGACAAAACTTGTCTTAAAAAACAACAAAAAATTAAAAGAGTAAGCTACCAAAGTGCCTTAACACTGAATAGCAATTGCTTCTACTGAATCTTATTTGACACAGAGTTAGGTTCTGTAATGGTGGTGACAGCATGAAAATACAAGGAAACTGGATTAGATTAATTTCAACAACACAGTAGACAAAGAACAGGAAATGTGTTAAGGCTGTAGAAATGGATATTACACCCCAAATTAGGAATTTCATATAGAAAATCTCTTCCTACTAAATGTTTCACAAGCAATTGAAAGAACGTCACCAAGGACAGACATGTGATTAAGTAAATCATCCTATCTGGGTGGTTTTTCATTCAGTCAACTACATTCTGACCCAGGAAATGATATGCTCATGGTCATCCAAGAAGAAAATGCATTTAGTCACTTCAATGACCCTCATAGTCTGCAACAGTCCCTACATTGTTCAAATGTCAAAGTCTCTTCTGACATTCAAGATGATCTTTTGACAGTGACATCTTATAAAATCAGAAAATGAGTTACATCTTTACAATATACAACAGCACAGAATGTCATTCACATTCCAAAATAAAGAAATGTAGACATAGTGAGGGAAGATTGGACCAAGGCAAGCCTGAAGCACAGCAGGACAAACATCACATCCTGTATCTCTATCTCAGATGCATGGGGCTTCAGTTTCAAAGTGTTTTGATGGTCCTATCCCTGCAATTCTCTCTCTGGTTACTTTCACTCCTTATATGCTGCGAGCTCTCCTGAGAAGATGTCTCATAGCTAAGGTATCTCAAAATCTTGTGGTATCAAATTGAAACCCAGGTTGTTATGGAATATTATTTTAAGATGTGTTATAGTTGTCTGTGCTGTGGAAGAATTGGTTGAATGATGAAAATATGTGTTGCATTCTTTTATGTTGCAACTTTTTAACTCTATGAAGCTATGTTACCTTGTCTGTCTAAAATATTTGATTGGTCTAATTAAGAGTTAGTGACCAATAACTGGGCAGTAAATGATAGGAAGGGCTGGCAGGCAGAAAGAATAAATGAAAGGAGAAATATGGGAGGAAAAAAGGAAGAAGGGGCAAGAAAAGGAGAGGACACCAGGGGCCAGCCACCCAGGTACACAGTACAGCAAGGAGTAAGAAATAAAGGTACACAGAATAGAGTAAAATAAAAGACCAGAGCCAAAATGTAGATGGGATAAATTAAGTTGAGAAAAGCTGGCTAGAAATAAGCCAAGTTAAGGCCAAGCATTTGTAAGAAAGAATAAGCCTCAGTGTGTGTGATTTATTTGAGAACTGGGTGGCAGGTCCCCCAAAAAGTAAGGACTGAAAAAAATAATCAACAGCAGTAGGCTCCAATCCTACAGCTTCATGCAATGGACTCTCACAGTCTCCTCACTAGGTTTCTGACACTGCCAACCATAGATGCCCATAACAATATGCCCAAACATAGATGCTAAACTGTAACCACAGACTAGGAATTTTGATTCTTTCTTGTTTCCAGGACCAGCACATGATGTGGAATCCTGCAAATTTTACTTCATAATTGGGATGAACACAAACATGCTTAGACCACAGATACTGCAGGTTTTCTATAAAATTGCTTCCTGGGACTATAAATTCCTTTGCTTACTCCTTCCATAAATTGAAGCTGAATGTAGTCTTACCTTTAGAGCACCTTGCTAGGCTAACTTCCATAGCAAGGGCCTTCTCTATAATGGTGATAAACTTCTTGAAAATTCCTGTCTGTTTCAGTACTTGACTGCCCTCTGAAACTACTGTTTCATTTTCATTTATTTCTGCCCCACTTGCTTTTTTTCCACTGTAGATGTAGTAACCATCCAACAGATTCAATATTCCATTTAAGGAACTAGCCCATTATTATTTTTTAATTCTGCATTACTACATTTCCAGAATATGGGCAAAATAGGATTTTGGAAACAAATGTTACACAAATGACATCTACCTTAATTTTTATAGATTCTATTTCCAGCTGAAATCCTATGATTTCAATCTCCACTTTCTACCATTACTCTTAACATTCTCATCTTCCTGGTCCTATAAGAACAGCCAGTTAAGATCTGTGTACAACTTTCTATGGTTTTTGGCACCTAAAGTCCTGATATCTTCCATATTGTTCCAAAAGACAACATTCTCAGGCTCTAGCTAGTCATAAAATTGCCTTAAGTGTTCCCTTTTTTTTAAACTTGCTTTTATGATGGTGCTTTTAAATCCTCCAAATGAAAGTATGTCAGGCAATGAATGGGTTTATCTGGCAGTTTGTGTCAGATGACACTCCATCATTTTGGGAGTTTTGAGGGCAAAGATTGTTTCCTGGTTTCTCTCTTGCCAACTCACTGTCTCGTGCTCAGATAGCTCTCTTTTCCAGCCAAGGCCCACTTTCTTAGGGACATTGACCCTTCAGTGGAGGAGCCTTCCCACATCAATTATCAATCAACACAAACTATTACAGACATAGCAGTTTCTGGCTATTATGAATAAAGCAACTATGAAGATAGCTGAACAAGTGCCATTGTGGTAAAATGGAGTAGCATCTTTGGTGTATATGCTCAAGACTGGTATAGCTGCATCTTGAGGTAGATTGATTCTCAATTTTCTGAAAATTGCATATTGATTTCCACAGTGACTATACAAGTAAAAGGAATAAATCCCCTTGCTCCATGTCCTTGTCAGCATTAGCAGTCACATGTGTTATTGTTCTTAACCATTATGACAGGTATAAGATGAAATCTCAAAGTAGTTTTCATATCCATTTCCCTGATGGCTAAAGATGCTGAACATTTCTTCAAATGTTTCTCAGTCACTTTATATTCCTCTATTGAGAATTCTGTTTAGAGGTGTACCCCATTATAATTGGACTCTTTGGTTTATTGTTGTCTAGTTTCTTGAGTTCTTTACTATCCTCAGTAAGGCAACCCAGAAGCACATAGACAAACATGGTTTACTCACGTACAAGTGTATATTAGCAAGTAAATAAAGTACAATCACAGAAAACACAATTAATCACAATATAATGCACCTATGCAGTAGGGCTAAATAACAAGAATGGCTCTAGGAGAGATGAATAGTTCTCCCCAAAAAGAGGATATAGAATAGATTTTATGAATATAATGGAGGTAGGTGGCGATGGGAATAAGACTGGTTAGATGAGTAAGGAAGGGACAGAGTGGAGAAAAACAGGGAGAAATGACTGAAACGGGGGAAATTTTAGCAGACACATGGAAACAGTGCAGTGCAAACTCCTGAAATCTATAAGGGTGGCCCTAGTGAGGACTCTTAGTAATCAAGAATACAGAGGCAGACTCAACCATCTTCTGTAACCACATAAGGCTCCCAGTAGTGGGACTGGCACACCAAGACAGCCACAAAACATTAGAATCACACCTGTCCTATCTGCAATACATGCTGGAGCAATGGTGGCTCAGAACTTCTTTAGTGGTCCACTGCTGTGGATACTGTGAATGTGTTGCTCAGATTGATTGATAAATAAAATGCTGATTGGCCAGTAGCCAGGCAGGAAATATAGGATAGGCGGGACAACCAGAGAAGAGAATTCTAGGAAGTGGAAGACTGAGTCAGAAGACGCCAGCCTGCTGTCCAGGGAGCAACATGTAAAGGCAACAGGTAAAGCCACAGAACACATGGCAATGTAGAGATTAACAGAAATGGGTTAATTTAAAATATAAAAACTAGATAGCAAGAAGCCTGCCACAGCCATACAATTTATAAGTAATATAAGTCTCTGTGTGTTTGATTGGGTCTGAGTGGCTGCAATTGGTGGGGGCGAAAGATTTGTCCTGACTGTGGGCCAGACAGGACCAGGAAAATCTTGTGGGCTGCAAAAATATATCATAGAGATTTAGCTGTGTATTAAAGCTGAACTTTGACCGGCCAAAGGTCTGTCCAAAGGCAAAGCCATTTATTATGAATATTTGGTGTTACCTAGCCTTTTATATTCCAGCTGTCTTCTGCTATGAAATCCTTGCATGCCCAGACCAATTGGTAAACAATTCAGCTCCCCAGACCTGCTGTACATACTAAGTTACTAACTGCCCTGCTGAGCTTAGGAGACAAGCTGGCGGGAGATGCCTAGCTTTGTTTCCTGTGCTAATGAAGCTCAGACTATCCTCTCATCTTGAGGAGGCGTAATGGATCTCCAGAGCATTTTGACTAAAAACAAAAGAGGGTTTTACATATCAAGGTGAGAGATAAAACAACATTCCTGAGGAGGCAGAGAACCATGTGCCCAGGGAAAGAAAGGGCAGGCAGAAATTTTCTGTAGACAAGGACAGAACAGCATGGCAAGAGAGAAGAGAGGACAACAGAGGTTCCATAGAAAGTAAGCAGATCTCCAGTAGAGTTTTCTGAGTACCAGGAGTAGAGAGTAGCAGAGATGGAGAAAGAGGGTACAGAGGATGAAGATGAGGCTGAAAGCATAGAAGTTAGTCATTAGCATGACTATGAGCTGGGGAGCTGGACAGAACTGCAGTTATGGAGACAGGATTTCATCCCAGAGAAATAAAGTAGATGGATATAGAGCTTGTTATGTCTAGAGTTATTCCTGCCTTGAATGTCTTCTGGAACTATAGCTGAACTGATATAATTTTGTCTCAGAGGAATAAAATTAACAGACATAAGAACACAGTGTATGTAGATTTTTTTTCCCTGATATCCCATGACGGACATAGCAAATCCCCCTTGGAACCTGAGGAATCAATAGGAAAACTTCAGCTACAGTCCACCAATGCCTAGTCTAACTTGAAGCCCATGCTGTGAGAGGATAAAGGTCTTCATGAATAATCAGATGCCTATACACAGTCCCTTGCTTGCTCATGAGAAACCACTTAGATATATTGGATGAGAGTTGTCAGAATGTCTTTGTGTTTAGTCATGTCTTTATCTATGAATGAATATCTATGCCTGCATTTTTTGGAATATGTAAACTGTAAAAAGGTATGATAGGACAGACCAATGAGAGAGAACATGAGAGAGAACAGCATGATGAGAACATGAGAGAATAAAGAAAAGAAACCATCAAGAGAGTGCATGAGTGTTCTTACTTTTTCTAATAACCATCAAAAAGAAAAGTCATAGCTTCACAATGCTGTTTATTTCCCTTTGAGGCCTGAGTGCTATTCTAAAGTCTGGATATCTGGGGCATTTCCAGGAAACTGCAGTTGGGAGGTATTGTATGAGAGACAGTAAATTTTTTAAAGATGTAGATGAACGGTCTTGTTAAATAAGAAACACAGAGCCAATGCAGAGATAAAAGCCCAAGAGGTCAAAGCTAAAAACCTTACCCTTCACTGCTGCTGTTGTCCTCTTCAGCAAGAGACCTACTTCCTGTTTGTTTGTCTTTTTTATAGACTTTCTATTCTGCCTTCTCATTGGTTGTAAACTCAACCACATGACCCCGTCACTGCCTGTCTGTACAGACCTCCAGGTCTTCTATGGTTGGTATTGAGATTAAAGGCATGTGTCTCCATGCTGTCTCTATCCTTGAACACACAGAGATCTGCCTAGCTCTGCCTCCCAAGAGCTGGGATTAAAGGCATGCACCACCACTGCCCAGTTTCTACTATGGCTTGCTATTAGCTCTGACCCCCAGGCAACTTTATTTATTAACATACAAATAAAATCACATTTCAGTACAATTAAAATATCACCATAAAAGAAAGAAAGGGACGTGGTCACAGTGAGGGAATATTGGAACAAGGCAAGATTAAAACTCAGCAGGGCAAACAAGAAACCCTGGAGCTCTGTCTCAGGTGGGGCTTCATTTCAAAGGGCATAAGTAACTCTAGTCCTGAAAATTTTCATACATATCTATCCTTTGCAACTACACTCCCTGTATGGCAGTTGTATTATAGCATGGGAATTGAAACATCTTATCATCTCAAAATACCAATTGACTTCAACTTCACAGCTTCATTCAATTAACTCTCACAGTCTCTTCACTGGGTTTCTGACTCTGCTAAACATAGATGAGTGTAACAGTGCTGGACTGAAACCACACAGGAAAAATCTATGACCTGGGGCTTTATGGTTCAAACCCAGACAAGAAGTTTGTTACGACCTCTTTCAGCTTTGCATCTGATTGTTCTGAGATTTTCCCATCAGCCCTGATATTGCCTAAGAGGGTCTGGTGCTGGCTGATAACATGAGACAAGAAAGCATTCTCAAACTTGGTGATCTTACTGGGCTCCAGTTTATCGAGATAGCCCCTCACGCCTGCATAGATAACAGCCACCTGTTCTTCAATAGCCATGGGAGAGTACTGTCCTTGCTTTAAGAACTCGGTCAGATGCATACCATGACTCAACACTGCTTTGGTTTTGTCATTTATTCGGTAAAATCAGCTCCATTTGTAAAGGATTGCTCCATACTCCTCATGTACAGAAATCACCTAAATAAAGGTTCCATGTTGTGTGTAAGTTTGTGTGGGGGCAGGTGCAGGTGTATACTGTGGCTTGTGGGGGGGGGGGGTCCGAGGACAGCCTGCTGGGACTATGACTCATCGGAAGTGATGGCAAGTGCCTCACTTGCTGAGCCATCCTGCCTGTCTTCATGGTGAGTTCATAAATTCATTTTTGTAAGACGGGCTTACTGTGTTTCCATCACCCATGGCTGGCCCCAGAACTCACTTGAGTAGCCCAGGCTGCTCTTGCCAGAGCTGGCAAATTGCTCTCTTAACCCATTCTACCTAAATGTTGGTACAGATTCTAAAGTCCTTTGTGATTGATTAAAGAGAAATCTGCTGGAAAAAAAAATCTATGACCTATCAGTTTTGCATCTTTCTTGTTTTCAGAACAAGTACAACATGGGTTATTCCCCCAAATTTGACTTCTAAGTTTTGATAGATGCTACCATGATTGGACCACAGTTACAGAAAGTTCTGTATGAAGTTGCTTCTTTGGATTAGGAAACAAGCTGCCTATTCCTTCCATATATTGAAGGCTTAGGTGGCTGGAGACCTACTCTAGGGGACATTCCTAGGTTTCAAATGCCAAGAATGGTCTTCTCTTTAATGGTGATAAGCTTCTTGAAATTTCCTGCCTCTGCTTCACTACAGGACTGCCATTTGAAATTATTTAGGGCTGTTTTTCTCTCTGAGACTGACTTTCCATTTGTTTTTACACCACTTGCTTCTTTTCCACTGTAAACCTGAAGGAGTTATCAGTAATAAACACCGAACAAAATCAATACTTTGTCCAAGAAATCAGGCAATTACTTCATAATTCTGCTTTCCTCACTTTTTCACAGAACAGGGAAAATAGGAAGGATTTGAGGACAAAATATTATACAAATGACCTGTAGCTAAAGTTCTTATGGTGTCTATTTCCCTCTGAAATCCTATGATCTTAAGCTAAACTGTCTGCATTACTTTCAACACTCTCATATTCCTAGTTCCACAAGAATAGACAATTAAACTCTGTATGTAGCTTTCTATGGCTTTTGCCCTCTAAAGTCCTAATATCTTCCACATTTCTCCAAAAGAACACATTCCTACATTCTACTCAGCAACAAAATCACTTTTGGTGTACCACTTTTTGATCCAATTTGCTTAAATCTTGCTGTAATTAAATTTTTTAACCAATACCATTTCAGGTAATGAACATGTTTATTTGGCTGATATTGCCAGATCACAATCAACAATTGTAGAGGTTTAGGATAGAAAATCAAGCTAAGAACTGAAGGCAAAAATCACAGGGAAATTTTATTTATCAGAATCCTTTCTTGCTTGGTCACTGTTGTGTCCTGAGCTAGATCTCTTAACCATCTGAGGCCCAGTTGTTTAGGGTTGAAACCTCAGTGGAAGGGCATTCCCACAACAATAAATACAATTTCTCATAAACATAGTAACTAGTGATTCTGATCTGAGCAGATTCTCAATTGATGTTTGTGATTCTAGGCTACTTTACGTTGACAGCTGAAGCTAATTAAGACAGAGATGATGATATTAGAAGATTTTAAAAACATAAACCCAAAATATTAACCATGTCAATCACTTAAGCAGCAAGAACCCAAACATGAAGTTGGCAACAACTGAAAAACACAGATATGTCAAGTAATAAGGAGAAATGAGCATTAAAGATCAAGAACAAAAAAGTAAAACTGTCTCTCTACAGAAATTTCCCACACAGACTTAAACTCAAGGAACTCATAACATCATATAACAAATTTTCTGAAAAAATATTGGTAAAGATCCATCATTTTCTAGAGAAACAATAACTTTAGATGACAATTAATAAAATCAACAATAGATGGTACCTCTGACCAAACAAGACAAAAAGACATATCTACAAATATATATCATGGTTGCTTAAACAGGAACAGATTCTAATCAAAATTAGTCCACAGGAAGTCACTGGCCAGCACTCATCTTATGCACTCCAGTTCTGTCTTTGGCAATAATAGAAAATGAATAGAATGAGGAAAGCTGTACCACTAACATTAGAGAGATTTGCTTGAATCCTTCTGATGCTTTAACTTCGTGGAAAATAGTTTTGATTACTAAGCCTCGTATTATCTTATAATAAAAAAACAGGATAATTGTTAGAATCACTTGGGCACCCTTTTGTTTCCTATGACTGATGATTGCTGTAAGTCTGCATGAGAGTGAGGAAATAAAAACTTTTCCAAAAATAATGCCAGATAACAGATTTTCAAGGAAATGGTGTATGATTTGTATTGTACATTTAAAGCAATTTGTTTTGTTCTAATTACATTATTAGTCACAAGAACTTTTGAAAACAAGTTTATCTCCCCATTTTGTGTTATGTTTTTATGGGGGAAAATGTCTTCCATGTGTACACAGGTGACATATAAGAAAAGAAGGTGTCAGATCTGCTGGGTCTGAAATAGCAGATGGTTATGAGCCTCCCTACTTGGATACTGGGATATGAGCTCAGGTCATCCCCAAGTAGAATACATGCTGTGTCACCTGTGCATCACTATATTACTTTTTATTCAATAATATAAAAGTTTTCCATGGATTAACAACAACAAAAACTAAATAAACAAAGAAGAAAATAAATGATCCATGGAAACATGATGCATCACTATTAAGATGTTTTGTTCGGGAAATTTGCAGCATGAATTTAATGTAATCCCAAGAAATTCGTGACAATTTATGATAGGATTTCTGATTTGAATGCTAAAGGCACAGAGGAAACACTCAGAATAGTCAGCAATAGGATTATGAAAAAATAACATACGTATTGACACCATGTGACTTCCATATTTACCATGAAATTAACAATAAAAAATATTGACAATATTTGTGAAAGAATAAAGGAGATAGAAAGAGCCAAGAACAAAAGCAGGAAAATATAGTTAACTTTTAATCAGAAGGCTAAGGAAACTCAACCAGGAAAAGTGTGATCTTGACCAACATTACCCAACTACCATTCTATGTGTACAGAAATTAACAAAGGCTTCACAACTCCCACAAAATTAAATCAAAGTGACCATTAAATGTTATGTTTCTGACACTTCGGCTACTGATATTTCTTCCAAACAGAGAGGCCCCAATTTTTAGAAATCTCTGGCAAATGGTGGTAATCTGCTGGGTTCTGCAAAGTCTCATATCCCCTCATTGTTTCAGGCAAACCCAGTCCAATGATGCCCAATTACAAAACAACGTAAAAGAAAAATTTAATTTCTATTTCCACTCACATGGATTATGGCACATGATCCAGAATCTGCTCTATCCACCCACCTAAAAACATGCAAATATAAGTACAAGAGCCACCCATAGGCAGGGAAGCAGAGGTCCCCTCTCCACAGAATCCACATTAAGGGAGGCTCAGAGAAGGACCACAGCCCAGGTCACCACATGGACCAAAAGAAACACAGTCTGGCTCATGGTCCATCCCAGTCACAGAAGCTCTGACAACTCAGCAGAACTGCTCCTCTTGGTCTGGGGTCAGTGGTCCCTACACTCACCATGGCATGGATTGTAGTTTCTCTCACAGCTGCGAACAGCAGAGTCAAATGAGAATCCTGCAAGGAACATGCAAACTACCTCCCACTGGTGTTCCTAATTGCTAAGGCTTCCCATGGTCTCACATTAGTTAAGGCCACCCTTATGGAATTCAGGACAGTAGTAGCTCCCCTACTGGATGATCAGAGATCAAATGACATGGACAGCAAAGGCCTTCTCAGCTCTGCCCTTCCACCCTAGGGACAGACAGGATCTAATCTGTAAAATCAGTAATTTAGTAGAAAATCTTCCAATCTCCCAGAGCACTTCTTATTCCCCTTCCAAAGCACACATTCCTTTTTGTAAAAATACACACTGATTGTTCAGTGCAGTCAACCCTTTGCTTCATAGCTGGGAAGTCCTTCAACCAAAAAAAGGTCACATTCAAACAGTAACTATTGTTACTGTGATTCTGTTAAAGAAAAACAGGCCATGAATTAAAACGATGGTAGGGCTTTTAGGCAGGAAAGAGACTGTGGGCATAATGTAGTTATAATCTTACATAATTATTTTGAAAAGTTGAAACAGAATTCATGGCCATGTGTTCCTTATACTAGGGATTTGCATGAGAGCAAACCAGTGATTACTCACATCTATTTTTTCCTGAGGTTATACATCTTAAACAAGGAAAATGGCAGTCCTATTAGGCAGGGCCATACCATTCTACTCAGAGAGGCAACCCCTCTCCACAAAGGTACTGGATGAAGACCATAACAACTCTCCCAAGCATTTTATTGGTTTTAAAGAAGGAGCTTTGTCTTACTGTCAATACATCAGGCCCTCAGGGAAAGCTCCTAATATTTAGGGCCCAGGCTGTTACGAAGTCTCCCAAGCATAATCCTCTTCCCTGCCTGAGGGCCTAAATGAAAGCCTTGCTTGATCAGTCAAGTCCTTAACACAACAGTATTTTCCTTTTTAAATAGTTGTCACCTGGTGTCATATTGCCCATCTAGCAGAACTACGCCTTTCTCAAGAAGAAAACTGAAACATTATGGCACACCAGGCCTTAAGGTTGGTTGTGACCCTGTAATGCCTCCTTGAGCAGCTTGGTAGAGGCCTGTTCTTTAATATGGGGATAGGCCTAGTGAATGGTTATAAATCAGGGGTGGCTTCTCTGTAATGGTTTGGAGTCAAATATCTGAAAAATTCTACTGAGCAAATATGTATTCTAGCCTCCTAATCTCTAATTGGCCTGGTTAGTATATACTTATCTTTTGGGTGTTTTAGAGGCAATCTTCATTCAGCTAAATTCTACTTTGTGAGATTTACTGATTCTTAAGCATTGGAAAATCATTTAAATCACAAATTTTAGTCTTCTATATCACAGTGTAGTAGTGGAATGCTACCCAACACATGAGATGCCTTTCAGAACCTGTACAAAATTCACTGTAAATGGGTCTTACATATAAAGCTTAAATGAAAGTGCTGAATATGTATAAAATGCTAAAGAAACTAGGCCTCTCAAAGTTTGGCAACCTGCTTCCCATAGGAACACCAAAAGCATGGTGAAGTTGACTAGAAAGATATTTTTATACACAACTCCCTGCTCTCAATGCTCTGAGCAGATTGATCCCACAGAGCAAAGTTATTAAGAGTCCTGCCCCTAGGTAGAAAGAGATTCAAGTACCACATTGCAACTCAAAGGACAGAGATCCCAAGGCAGGTTCTCACCCAGATCTGGGGAGGACCCACGACACTGGCTCCTGTACCTCACAATCTGCTCCAACCCATCTGGGAATAGCAGGCCCTTGCTCACCATGTTGTGGTTTCCCTGCTTGCCCAAACTTTCTGCTCAGCTCCCTACAACAACAATCATAGCACATCACACAAAAGAATTGGCTCCAGCTCCTCTTCAAAGCCAAGCTTGAAGCTGGCAACCGGAAAGACAATGTACAACTTCTGACCAGCAGGTCACCTGGAGGACCTGATTGGCAAGTCAGGCCTGAGTGACAAGAGTACCTCCAATAGGTTTTCACTATGCTTAAAGGCACAGCATAGTGGTTTCTGGCCAGGTCTTCCACCCCAGACAAAGACCTTTTCTAGATCTGCAAAGATATGCATTTCAATATCTCTTGCCCCTGGCTCCAATAGCTGACCCTGCTATCTTCCTGCATTCCATAGGCACTTCCCCTTCTTCATCCTGGACATAATGATTCTAGCTAGCTTCTACGGCCCAGGTTTCCATATGGGTGGAGTGATTCATTGTCCTACCTGTAGAATAGTGCCTAGAATGTTAAAAATTAAAGAGAGATTTAAGGACACACAAGAAGTGTGTGCTGTGGTTTCACACTGAGGTAAGGTGAACTTAAGGTACTTTTTACCTAGTTGTCACAGGGACTTCAGACAACCAGGAAAGAAAAGCAGGAACCAAATCTCAAACAAGATAATAAATATGTCTTTCTTCACATCAGAAGGCTGGATGATGGCTCTAGTGATTTAAGTGTTTTATTCTTAAAATTCAGACCAAAGTCTTGGCAAATAAATAATATTAAAAAGAGTAGGCTTCATAGAAAATTGAATACTTAGAGAATAATGGAGCAAGAGATAACATCTTTATAAACACTATTGTTAGCCATCATATTGTCCTTTTAGGCAGGTGGAAAAACACACACACACACACACACAGCTGCCTTATTCAGAGTTCTCTACATGAACAGGACTGGGAGAATTAATCTCTCTATGCATGTAGAAAGTGGATTTATTAGAATGTCTCACAAGCTGTGGTCCATGTAGTCCAACAATGGCTGCCTACCAATGGAAATTTGAAGCATCCAGTAGTAGTTCAGTCCATGAGGCTGCATGTCTCAGCTGGTCTTCACTATACACCACAATTTTAAGGAAGTAGGTTCTAGTGCTAGCAAAGAAATAAAGTTGAAAGCCAGAGCTAGGGCAAGTGGGCAAAAAACAGAGAGCTTCCTTCTTCAATATCTTTCATATATGTCAGCTGCTACCAGAAGGTAAAATCCAAATTAAAGGTGGACCTTATTCTTCATTGGATTGGGTTTTTTGGTGTTTTAAAGACAAGGTTTATCTATGTAGCCCTGGAACTCACTCTGTAGACCAGGCTGGCCTCAAGCTCAGAAAATCTGACAGCTTCTGCCTCCTGGGTTCTGGGGATAAAGGTGTGCACTGAAACAAGCTGCTAAAGGTAGATCTCCTCACCTCAAATGATCCAGATTAAGATGGGTCTTTAATTTCATAACATTTAAAAAAAATCTCTCACAGTTGTACCCAACTCTTTGGGTTTTAGTTAATTCCAGGGGTAATCAGTTTGACTACCAAGAATAGCCATCACAATAGCCAAGACAGAAGAAATGAAAAAGATTTCTTACCTGCAGGATGCAAGGATAGAATGGGAGTTATTTCCCAAACAATGCTTTTTCTAAACAAAGGAAGCATGTGGAGTTAACCTAGGGAGTCTGGACACATTCACGTAGTGTCCTGTGTATTCTTAAGCATGCTCAGTAAAACGCACTTCTGATCATGATCACAATGTAAAAGCAGAGACATCTATGGATATTCTTACCTAAGAGTTATACAGGAACATATATAATTTTTTTTTTTTTTAAAAATTGATGGAACTAAATTCCTCTGGCCTATTCATCTTGTACCACAAGGTCTTAACTGAAAACCAAGGAAATGACCCTGTAAAAGGTAGATTGCTTTGGGGCCTATGTGACCTGTAAATCTTGATGTTTGATCTAAAAGATAACTGTACCAATGCCACAATTCTCACAGATACAAAAGATAAGAGAACGAAATACAGAAATCTTCAAGGAGAAGTCAAATAACATCACTGTTTACTCTGCTCCTAAATGGACAGTTATAATGATCTCTATTAACCTCAGTGGGCTGGCTTAGCAGAGGGTCACAACTGCTTCCATGCAAGACCAGCAGCAGTTCATTTGAAGTAGCCCACGCTTGTTTCCTGGCTCAGGTCTATGATATCACTATAAATAATTTCATTCTTTCATTTTTCTTTTTTATTTGTACAATATTTTGCCTGAATATGTCTGTGTGTAGTGCCTACCAAGGCCTGAAGAAGGCAGGAGATGACTGGGACTAAACTTACATCAAAAGGTTAGTTATTATGTGGGCTCTGGGAATGGAACCTGGGTCCTCTATAAAAACACCCAGTGCTCTTAATTGCTGAGCTGTTAATCTAGCCCCCTACTTTATTTAAAATTTATTTGCATAAACTGTTATGTAAAAGATATTACATCACTTTCTCCTTTTATCTCTTTACTCCATCCCTTCCCAAATCCTTTTCAACGTCTTCCTTGTTAAGTATGGGTGAATAAGTATGCTGAAATATATTAATACAGTCTGCTGCATCCATTGTTGTTGGTTGTATATATATGGATAATGGGCTGATAATGTTTTATTCAATAAAGTATTGGGGAGCTCATCTTTGCCTAAGGTTAATTCTCTCAGGAGAATTTCACTTTTTAATCAGCATCTGGTGTCTGATGCTGACTGAGCAACCTTGAATGAGAAACATAATCAAGAATAGAAAACTTAGGTTGGAAAAAGCCTTACCAGTTAAGAGCACTGAAGATTCTTTCAGAGCATCTGGCTTCTATTCCCAGTACATATATAGGGTCACTAGTATCTGTAACTCCAATATCAGGGGTCCTGATGCCATCTCCTTGCCTCCCTATCCACCATAAATAGAGGAAACTTGACCATAAAAATTATTTTTCAAGCTGTGAGTGGTAGTCCATTCTTTTAGTGCCAGCAAACTGGACACAGAGGCAGGAAGATCATTGTGAGTTTTAAGGCCTGTGTCACAGTTTACACAAACACACACACACACACACACACACACACACACACACACACAACTGAATTACCTACAAGAAAAGAAGCATTGAAGAATTGGAACAATACAATATCTCTTAAAATCATTTCAAGTGTCTGCCCATAGAATCATTTTCAAAAATAAATGTGGCCAAGCATGAGAGCACATTCTATTAATCCCAGTCACTGGGAGAAACTGAACATTTAACAGTGGGCCACTACCTTACCTCATGACCTGAACTGTCCACTGTCAGTTGAGTGTGATCCAACCCACCAAGTCATAAAGCTGGACATGCACAGCTGCTGTGGGCTTGTCTTTCTGTATTCTGTGAATATGTATTACTTCCATTGGTTAATAGAGAAGCTGCCATAGCCTATAGCAAGGCAGAACAGAATGAAGTGGGTAATCTAAGAGAGATTGAGCAAGATGAAAGGCAGAGTCAGAGGAGATGCTGTGACTCATAACAGCTGTGGTAGTGGTGCACACTTGTAATCCCAGCACTTCTTGAAACATAGAAGGATCAGAAGATCAAGGATTCAAATGAGGTCAAGGCCAGTCTGGGCTACCTGAGAGCCTGTTGAAAAAAAAAAAACCCAAAAAACAAAACAAAAACAACCAAAAACCAAAAAAACTAAATAAATAATTGCAATAATGTCAAACAGGGACAAGATCAAATTTCACACAACGGGGGCAAAAACTGAGGGGATGTAGCAACAACTTAGCAAGTAACAGCAGTGATTACTTTTCTTGGGGACCAGAGTTTAATTTCTAGCATTCATAGGGAAGCTCATACTCATCTTTAATTCCAGTTGCAGGGGATCTTACACCCACTTCTGAAATCTATACGCACCAGACATGCGATAGAAATACAGACACAAATGTAGGCAAAGTACAAACAGGTAACTTTAAATTAAAGCTACTATCTTCTAGTAAGAAATGAGCTAAGAAAAAAAGTGGGACAATGTTGGGGACCGATTCCGGACAGCGGTGTCCTTACTTTATCAAACCTTACAAAAGCAGGAAGTTCCTGGCCTAACCTCGGGCTGTACAACTTCCTGGAGTACCTGCTAATCAGCCAGCTGCAGGGGCCTGGGACCAAAGCGACCTCACTCTCCCTTAGGAATTTTCCATTCTTCTCTCCATGCTTTCCCTGCTCCCCCACCCTGCCTGAAGCCCTGTTTATAAGCCTCAACACCCAGTCAATAAATGAGACCTCGATGCAACTCAGACTGACTTTGTCTTCCTTTACACGCCTGGTCTCCTTTCTCTCTCGCCCCCATTGATCTTTCAGGAGGTGCCTCCTCGGGTCTCATCAAATAACCTGGCCCGCGGGACCAGGCAGGACAAGAGTGGTTACATATGGTGTGGCTATGAACATAAAAAAACACATAAACTGAAAAATCGGGTGTTATTCTGATGGGTTTGCCTTTATAAGTCACTTGGCCTTTTTCCTTTGCTGCTCTTAATATTCTTTCTTTATTCTGTAGGTTTAGTTGTTTAATTATTATGTGGTGAGGAGACTTTTTTTGGGGGGGTCTAGTCTGTTTGGTGTTCTATAGGCTTCTTGTATCTTCATAGGTATTTCCTTCTTTAAGCTGGGAAAGTTTTCTTCAATGATCTTGTTGAATATATTTTCTGTGCCTTTAAGTTGGTATTCTTCTCCTTCCTCTATCCCTATTTTTCTTAGGTTTGGTCTTTTCATGGTGTCGCAGATTTTTTGAACATTTTGTGTTATGACTTTTTTGGCTTTGGTATTTTCTTTGACTGACGAATCTATTTCCTCTATTGTATCCTCTACACCAGAGATCTTTTCCATTTCTTGTATTCTGTTGGTTATGCTTGCATCTGTGTTTCCTGTTCATTTATTCAGATTTTTTTTCAGCATTCCCTCTGTTTGTGCCTTCTTCATTGCTTCTATTTCCCTTTTAAGGTCTTGAACTGTTTCCCTCACCTGTTAATTTGCTTTTTCATGATTTTCTTTAAGGGATTTATTGATTTTTTCCAATTTTCTTGTCTTTTCCTCTATTTTTTTTTATAGGTTTCTTCCACTTTTTTTGTTTGTCTTTTCCTCAATTTCATTTTTCATTTTTTCTAGAAAGGCCTCTAGTATCTTCATGATGCTATTCTTAAGATTGCTTTCTTCTGCTTCTTCTAACTTGTGATGTTCAGGTCTTGCTGTTGAAGAAGGGCTAGGTTAAAGTGATGTTGTATTGCTCTTTATGTTGTTGTATGTACTTCTGCCCATCTCCTCTAATGGGTATAAGAGGTACCTGTGTCTGAGCGAGTTGCTGTTGGTCCACTCTGTGCTTGCTGTGTCTGTCTCAGGGGGCCCACCTGGGTCCTATCTTAGCTCTTGGTCTATTTGGAGCAGGCAGATTCTGTGCCTTAGGGTGCTTCCCTTGGGTCAACCAATATATTAATTATACCAATCACATAGGCAGCAAAAACAAGCCATCAATATATCAACAACTGGAAAACACAGATATGCCTGGAAATGGGGAGAGACAAGCCTCTAAGCTCAAGAAGAGAAAACTAAAACTAAAACTAAAACCAAAGAAAATTAACAAACCAACAAATAAACAAGGAATTCATAAGAAATTTTCTGAATATAAAATTATTGAAGGTCCAACATCTTCCTGAAAAACAATATAATTAGATGATAACAATATAGATGGCACCACAGAAAAAACGAGATGTAAAAAGATACCTACAAATATATCATATCATGGTCCCTTAAACAAGAATGAAAAGATTCTAATCAAAATCAAACTACAAGAATTCACTGACCAGCACATATCCTGTACACTCCTTTCTCTCCTTTGCCAATAAAAGAAAATGAGTTGTGTGAGGAGGGTGTGCCCCCAAAATTGGAAAGATTCACTTCAAGTCTTTTGATGTTTTAACTTTATAGAAAATAGTTTTGACTACTAAAAGGATCTCATTCTTTTATGATAAAGAAAAGGATGTCTTTTAGGAATACTTAGACACAATTTTTCCCTATGATTGCCTATAAGTCTGAATCAGAGGGAGGAAATAAAAACTTTTTAAAACAAAACACAAAATAACAGATTTTTAATGTATCAGTATATACCTAAAGCAACTTGTTTCACTTTAATTCTTTATAAGTCACAAGCATTTTGAAAACAAGTTTATTGCAATTTTGCATATGTTTGTGTGTGAGAAAGAATGTTTTCCAGGATCTAGAATAGTTGAAAATTATAAGCCTCTCAACTTGAGTGTTGGTATCAGAACTCAGGTCATTCTCAACAAGAATATGTATTGAGCCACCTGCAGAAACCAACAATATGTTTTATCCAATAAATCAAAAGTCTTTCACATATTCACAACAATAAGAAAAAAAACCTAAATAAATGCAGAAGCAAATAAATGATCCTTGGAAACATGATGCATCAAAATGAAGATATTGCTTATGGTAAATTTGCAGCATAAAATGAACACAATCCAACAAAAATGCCTAACAATTTACAAAAGGATAGCTGATTACAAAGCTACTTTTGCAATGAAAATATTCAGAATAATCACTGGGATTATGAAAGAATTCTACACAGGTTGACATAATACGACTTCTATACTTACCACTAAGCTACAACAAACAAAAATGAGTGTAGTATTTGATAAAGAATAAAGAGGATAGAGAGGAAAACCAAGAACAAAGGCAGAAAAACATAGCCAACAATAAATCAGAGATCAAATGAAACTTAACCATGAAAAGTGTGATCTTTACCAATGTTACCCAGCTACCTATGATTCTATGTATATAGAAATTAAATAAGCACAGACTTCACAACTACCACAAAATTAACTCAAAGTGACCCTTGAACAATTCTAACCCTCAAGCTACAGATATTTCTTCCAAAGACAAAAGTCCCATGCTCTAGACCTCTTGTTGAAAAGGAGGTGATCTCTTTCTGTGGCTCTGTAACCCCTTATGCCTCCTTGTGGTTTCAGGTAACACAAGCCCCATGATGCCCAATCCCAAAGCAACATAGAAGAATAACTTAAAATCTGCATTATGTCACATGGGTTATGGCACAAGATGTGAAATCTGTCCTATCTGCCTTCCCAATACCATGCACAGTGGAGAATCCTCTGCTTCTCAGAAACTCCTTTTGTATCCTAGAACTAAACTTTGCTGAATTACACCATTGCAGATGGTGGTAGCAGAAAGTGAGAAGCATTCTAATCACATACTGCTGAAACACAATTTACATCACCATCTTTCTACCAGTTTCTAAACTACTGAAAACATTTATAAGACAAACCTGAAAACAGGAATGCAATATTCAGAACTTCTACAAACCAAACATTCAGTTTTTTGAACTGTCTTCCAACTGCACACCAAAATCTTGCCTGTTTGTGCACACTTGCCTGTAATATTAAAGGCATATCTTCCCATGCCAGAGCTGTAGTCCCTCTCTACCCATGAAATCCATTCACAGTGAGGTGCAAAATACAAGGACCACTGACCAGGTCACCACATGGACCAACAGAACCTGTCTGGATCATGGTCCAGCTCAAAACACCTTATCTGAATACCCTATACTCACCATGGCATAGCTTGTGGTCTTCCTTACAACTCATTACAGGAGAAGCAGAGGATAATACAGGAAAGAATCTGCAAGCTACCTGTCACACTTACTACAGATTGCAAAGCATTCTTAGAGTCCTTCAGTGGCTAGAGCCACACAGGTGTGCTTAAGAATATTAGCAGCTCACCTACAAGGTGATCAGAGATCAAAGGACACAAAAGGCACAGTAATTCTAGCTCTGCCTTTCTTTTTTCTTTTCTTTTCTTTTTTTTTAGTCAAATTATGTAACCTTTAATTTCTGCAACAATAGGTTTTCTCCCTAAACACAGGTTGAGAGAGTAGCCAGGAGGATAGGCAAATTGGGGTTTTTCTAACCCAAAAAATTCAACAGCTCTGCCTTTCTTGCCCAGCAGACAGGAATCTATTCTAGAAAGTTTCTATTTTTGTAGACATTCTTCTACTCTTCTAGAACATATCCTGTTCCTCATCCAAAGCACAGGTTCCTTTGTGTGCACATTTCATTACTGACTCAATGTGCAGTGTAGCCAACCCATTGCCTCATAGCTGGGAAATCCTGTAGCCAAAGATCACATTCACACAGTAACTGCTGCTCCTGCATAACTGCTGTTAAAGAAAAGCAAGCCAAAAAAAAAAAAAAAAGGCCATGAATTAGAAAACAATGAGTGGTCATGGTATGGCTAGGAGACAGGAAAAAGAATGTAGACAGGATGCAGTCATGATCTCAAAAAATTATTTTGAAAAGTTGAAACAGACTTTATGGCCATGTGCTCCACAGTCTAGGGATTTGTATTAGAGCACATCAAACATTTCTTAAATCTTTTATCTCTAGGTATACATCTAAACCCTGAAAAATAACAGTCCCATTAGGCATGTCTACAACATTCTACCCACATCTATTTTGGTTGAACTACTGTAACTATAGCAATTTGTTTTCAAGATAAGATCAGTCATTTATCCAGATTCTTTATTGCCCTTGTCTGTGGACCCCAAGAAATGGCCAATCAGGACATTTATGGAACATCTAAAATTGATTACCCAATTCTACATTGGTATTCTCAAGTACTGTTGAAGTAGGAAATTTGTCAACCCTGAACCTGCCTCTTCCTTTCTGCACCGTGACTCCACCAACTTCAAAGTTGGTCAATACAGCTTATGTTGGAGAGGTTATTGAGCAAGGGGAACATTCCTCCACTGCTGGTGGGAATGCACACTTGTACAACCACTCTGGAATTCAGCATGGTGGTTTCTCAGAAAAGTGGAAATCAATCTTCCTCAAGACCCAGCTATACCAGTCTTGGGCATATACCCAAGGAATGACCAATCTTACCATAAGGACACATGCTCAACTATGTTCATATCAGCATTATTTGTAGTAGCAAGAACCTGGAAACAACCCAGACACCCCTCAACTGAAGAATGGATAAAGAAAATGTGGAACATATACACAATGGAGTACTACTCAGCAGAAAAAAAAAGAATGATATCATAAAATTTGCAGGGAAATGGATGGAACTAGAAAATATCCTGAGTGAGGTAACCCAGACTCAGAAGAACAAACATGGTATGTACTCACTCATGAGTAGATACTAGATGTAGGGCAAGAGATGGCCAGACTTCAGGCCACAGCTCCAGAGAGGCCGCTGACAGGGAGAAACCCTGGGAGGGACACATAGATAGCCCAGCAAAGTAGAAGTGGATGGGATCTACGTGAGTGGGCTGGGGGTGGGGGTGGCAGAGGGCAAGGAATTGGGGGTGAGAACATAAGAAAATGGGAGGGTCAAGCTGGAGCGGGGATGGAGTGGGAGAGCAGGGAAGGCAATACCATGATAGATGAAGATATCATGGGAGTGGGAAGAGGCAGGGTACAGGGGAATCTCTCAGGAATCCACAAGGATGACCTCACCTTTGACTGCTGACAGTGATCGAGGGGGTGCCTAGACTGGTCTACTCTGTTGACTGATCTAGTGAATACCCTAATTGTCATCATAGAGCCTTTATACAGTGACCGATGAAGGCAGATGCAGGGATCCTTGACCGAGCACCAGGCTGAGCTCCAGGAATCCAGTCAATGAGGGATTCTGCGATTGGAGGACATCAAGAAGACATGCAGAGATGACCGGCCCACTGGTAGAAACCCATGAAATTTGGACTAGTGGTTGTGGAGCCCCCATGGGACTGGACTAGGCCCTCTGGATACAGGAAACAATTGTTTACCTCAAACTGTTCAGGGTAAGCCCAGGCAGGGTGATTGTGATCCATCCCTGGTGCATGGGCAGGCTTTTAGGAGGCCATTGCCTGAGGTATGGTACCTTGTGAAGCCTTTGTGTGGCAGGGAGGGGCTTGGACCTGCCCCAGCTTGGTATGAGGGGCTCTGCTGACTCCCTGGGGGAGACTTTGATTTGGAGGATGTGGGGATGGAGGTGGCTTGGGAGGGAGGAGGGAGGAGGTGGGATCTGCGGGTGGTATGTAGGGTGAGTAGAAAATTTCTTAATAAAAAATGAAAAAAAACCAGCAAAGTTGGTCAGTGAACTCAATTCTTGCACAGGTCCCTCCACATTCATAAGTTTCTATTAAAAGCCAGAGAGATTGGAGGTCACTCATTAACTGGTCTATTTTTGCTTATCACTGACCAGTCAAAGCCCAAAATGGAAAGGGTTACAAGACTTTCCTGAGCACTGGGCAGCAGAGGCAGAATTAGGTGTTCAATACAATTCTCAATTACATAGAATGAGGCAAGCTTAAACTAAAGGAGACATTGCTCTACACAAAAATCTATAATCAACATAACATGAGAGAAAAGGAATAAAACTATTAATTGGAGAAGAGAAACAAATAGAGATGAGACCAGTAATGCACTAAAATAAGTATTAAAAATGATAGCAATAAGTGATCTTTAAAATGATATAAATAATGTATTTTTAAGATTAAAAAATAGTTATATTGATTTTGAAAAAGAATAGACACTTCCCTAGTAGAGGGAATGTCATTAATATGAGATAGATTGATCTTGACCATATGCATATGTTGGCTGCTGAGATCTATAATGACACATCGAGTTACAGTCAATGGTCTCTTTCTCAAACCTCTGAGCTGAAATAACTGTGTCAACCAGGGTAGGACATATCTGCATGGGTGAATTGTCTAAATGCAAATTCAATATTCATTGACCCAAGATAACCTTCCCAAACTCTACACTCACACAATCTGGTCTGTGATCATTCATGTGACATAAATTAAAATATGATGGGAAATTACAAAACAACTCCTGCTACCATAATCAGGTCCTTTTTTATAATAGTGACCTCAGCAGCTGATTGCCTACCCTGCTTCCCTCTGGTTTCCCAGCTCAGCCATGTTCTCTGCTCAGCTCCTTGCAGGAGCACTCACAGCACACAAAACCAATAGCACCAGCTCCTCTTCAAAGATAAGTCAGAAGCCAGTGGCAGCAGGAAGGACCCTGCACCACTTCTGACTGGCAGGTCACCTGGAGGACCTGATTGGCTAGTGAGACCTGAATGACAAGAGCACATCCCATAGGGTCACAATGTGCTTAAAAACACAGCATAATGATTCCTGTCCCTTCTACCCCACACAAAGACTTTTTCTAGATCAGCAGAAATATGCATATTAATAGCACTTGACCCTGGCTGCAAAAGCAGACACTGCTCTCTTCCTGCTCTCCATAGGCACTTCCCCTTCTTCCTCCTGGACACCATGTGGCTATCTAGATTGTACAGACCACTATACTACATGGGGTGGAGTGATTCTCTGTCACACAGGTAGAAGGGTGCCTGGAATAATAACAACCAAAGAGATATTTAAAGACACACAAGGAGAGTGTTTGTTGTGTGACTTAACACTGACATCAGGTGAAATGAAGGTATTTTTTACCTGGTTGTCACAGGGACTTCAGTCAATCAGGAAAGAAAAGCAGGGACTATATCACTACAAAGATAATAGGCCTTTCTCCCATCAGAAAGCTGGATGATGGCTCCATTGCTTAAGGAGCCTTGTTCTTAATTCATAGCAAACTCCTGGCAAATTAAATAATAATAAAGAGTAGTCCTCATGGAAAGTTGAACACTTAAAGAATAATGGAGCTAGGAAGAATGCATTTATGAGCACCATTATTAGCCAGCACATCTTCCTCCATAGGCAGTTAAAAAAAAAAAAAAACCACAAATGTTTTATTCAAGCTTCTCTACATGATCAGGACTAGTAAAATGAATCTCTCCATGTATGCAGAAAGTTGATTTTATAGAATGTCTTACAAGCATGCAGGATAGAAAGGAGATCATTTTAACTAGTCCTGCCTGCTGTCTGTCTCAGGGCTATGACATCATTGCAGAGAATTTCATTTTAAGCTTTATTTTATGTATGTAAGAATCTGCCTCCAGGAGTCTGTGTAGAGTACTTGCAGAGGCCAGAAGAGAGTTACAGGAGATGGTCAGATATAATGGAACCTGTGTCCTATGCAACAACACCTGGTGCTGCTTTTAACTGTTAAGCTATATCTTCCTAGGCCACTTCTTTATTTATTTGAAATTTATTTATTTATTTTAATTAATATGTATTTAATCAATTTCCCCCTCCATTGTCCTCTCCCCATCCCTTCTCAAATTCTTCCTGATGACTCCATTGCTGTGGGTTGTGTTTATAGGGATTCAAAGATGAACTCATTGTAATGAATATGCAATTAGGGAGTTCATCCCTGCCTGAGGCTAATTCTCTCACCTGCAGGAGAATTCCAGTATTTAATGAGCAACAAGAGTCTTATCCCCAAGTGATATAGGTGCCTTGGACAGGAAACATTATCAAGAATAGAAAATATTATCAAGAATAGTAAACTTCGCTGGGCGGTGGTGGCGCATGCCTTTAATCCCAGCACTCGGGAGGCAGAGGCAGGCGGATCTCTGTGAGTTCGAGGCCAGCCTGGGCTACCAAGTGAGTTCCAGGAAAGGCGCAAAGCTACACAGAGAAACCCTGTCTCGAAAAAAACAAAAAACAAAAAAAGAATAGTAAACTTCAGATGGCAAATATCTCAGCTAACAATTGGTGGTGCCATGGCCCTAAACTTCTGGAGCTTTAGGGAAGATTATGGACATTGTCCTGAGCCAATTACAGTCTCCCTTGGTTCTGTGATCCTCTCCCCATACCCCAATAACCATTCTTATTTGCATGACATTGAAATTCAGAAATTCATACCTCCACTTTCTAAGTACAATGATTACAGGCCTGTGCCACTGTGCCTGGGTTAGGTGGCTTCAACTACATTTAGTTAGGAACTAGAATGACGGATGGGTAACAAGAGCAGTTATACTTAACTGTATTCAAAAACTACTTATTTCTGTGAGCCTGAGTTTTACCATCAGCAAAATAAGGAAAGAATTCTTCCTAGGTCTTTGATGAATTATAACAGACTCAATAATAAAAATAAAATTTCTCATAGTTGGAACACAGTGGACATTAAGGCAGGAAGGCTACATTTGATGGGAACATTCTTCTGTTACTGGAGATAGGACCAGAACCTGTGCCCTGGCTACTCTAACTAGACAGGCTCAGCCACTCATCCTCAGTAAGCCAGTTAAATGAACCAAGTTATCCAGTGAGTGACATGCCCACCTATAATGCAGGCACTCTGGAGGCAAGGTGAACATATCTCTCTGATGTCCTAGGACAGCCTAGTCTATAGTGTGAGTTCCTGGTCAGCCAGGGAGTCATAATAATATTATTCTTTACAAAAAACAAAAGAGAGAGCCGGGCGGTGGTGGCGCACACCTTTAATTCCAGCACTCGGGAGGCAGAGGCAGGCGGATCTCTGTGAGTTCGAGGCCAGCCTGGGCTACCAAGTGAGTTCCAGGAAAAGGCACAAAGCTACACAGAGAAACCCTGTCTCGAAAAACCAAAAAAAAAAAAAAAAAAAAAAAAAAAGAGAAAAGGGAAAAAAGCAAATTATTAATTGTGGGGCATTTACCCACCAACCCCAAAGTTCCCCAGAGTTTTCTTGAGTGAGAGTAGCAGGCAAGATTAGATAGAAAGATTTAGAGTTTGGAAATAAACAGATAGAAAATACAGGATAGACTCCAGAGGGCCTGGATCTTATTCCAACAGGCTCTGACCGTCTCTGCCTTAAGGTATTGATAGAAACTCCAAGGGGTGGAGCAAAAGACCTCCCCCCAGCAGAGCCAAGTGCAGACCATCCCAGACACCTGCACTCAGGCCCATGGTCCAATCAGCCTCTCTATGCAGACCTGCTGGATAAAGTCACCAGGAACCTCAAAATGGGCTCCCACAATTAATGAAAATTTAAAACATGATAATTATTCAAATTGACTAATTTGGAACAATAAAGAAAATACAAGATAAATAATTCATCTTTGGTGTCCTAAGTGGTTTAGATAGAAGGTAAAATATATTCAAACTAAGAAATCTAATGAAAGCCGGGCGGTGGTGGTGCACGCCTTTAATCCCAGCACTCGGGAGGCAGAGGCAGGCGGATCTCTGTGAGTTCGAGGCCAGCCTGGGCTACCAAGTGAGTTCCAGGAAAGGCGCAAAGCTACACAGAGAAACCCTGTCTCAAGAAACCAAAAAAAAAAAAAAAAAAAAAAAGAAATCTAATGAAGCTATGTAATTAATTTTTCCCATCTCTAAAACACTCCCATATTTTCATCTGGAGGATTCAAGTCTTTTCCCACAATGAGATGCCCAGTGAAATTACAATTTCATGGAGTCTATGGTTTCACTAGTTGTTACCCAAAGGGAGAGATGTAAATGTCTCTTTAGAATATCCTTATTCCTACCCGGAATGTAGGTTACATGGATTGACAGGGTGGGGACTGAGGAACTTTAAGGCCCAAGTGAGGACCACAAAGTTGGGCCCTGCAAGAAATTATCACTTACAGCTACATGTAGTTGCCCAAAACAGGATAGTGTGGAAGACCTGGAGTGCACTGATTTACCACAGCTTAGTAGATACAGAGAGCACAATAGTAGCCAGCTTGTCCTCAGGACCACCCCAAGCATTCCTCTCTGATCATCTGATCATGGGATTTCATGATTGAAGCTCCCTCCCAAACACTTCCTCCATATTCTACAGCTCTTTGTAAAAGCCTGATTGCCCTATCTTCTAGTGATTTCTGTTTAAGTCTCAGCATCTCCTGACAATCCAGATATGATCTGGAGTCACCACCATTCAGGGCTCCTAACTGAAAGTTTTACATGCATCAAGAAAGTAGAATATCATCCCATTCAGACAAGTCAATCTTCATGCCTACTATTTCCTCTTCTCTCCTTAAAGGAGGTATAAATTCTAGCATGGGTACATCTGACAATTGTCCCTATAGGCTTATATTGCTCCTCTATTTTTGGCATTGGAGATAAACTCAAGTCTTGTGGCTTTGGTCCAGCAGTCAGACACTTTTAGGACTTGTTAATTACACTCTTAATCATTTTTTTGTAATTGTCCCTCATTTTGTGGAGATTTGGGTTTGGAAACTTCTTTAAGAACCATGTCTAAGTTAGTTTTAGAAGCCATCAACCTTGTATTTTTTTGGGTGATTGGGGTTGAGGTAAAGGTGAAATCAGGATCATCCATTCACACCTTACTGCTATAATGACATGTTCATGAGGCTGAATAGATAGTTTAACACCTGAGAGCACTGGCTTCTTATTCACAGGGCCTGACTTTGATTCCCCCACCCAGAAGACAGCCCACAACAATCTCTAACTACAGGCACTGGGGATCAGACTCACTCTTCTGAACTCCACTGGTACCTGGCAACCCCTTGGTATACACACTGGCAAAACTTACACATCTAAATTAAACTTCATTCCTTTTGAAAATAACATACAGAAAAAGAAAAAAAAAATTTTAAATATGGTATCACATATATATCTGTCTTTTCACCATTTGTATATCTGGTATCCTAGCAAGCCCAAAGAATGAATCAGATCTCCTGAACCTACACATACAGACAGTTCTGAGCAATCTGATGTAGATGCAAGGAATCAACCTTGGGTACTCAAGAGGAGCAGGACTATTCAGTGTACTCTCTGGCTTCCAAATATGACATTAAATTGTAGGTAAAGCTGCCAGATTACTCCTTCTGTCTCCTATCACTTGAGGGTGATAAAAGTCCTTGTCAAAGGATTCAATGGCTTTCCAACACTCTGTGCATGGACACTCTGCTTCTTATTTTTATTATTAACATAATTCTCTTGATATGAGTACAAATAACAAAAGATAACAAACCTGATTTGTTGAAACCTGTCAATGTCCAGTCAGATTATATAGGAAAAGTTCTATAATTTGAGATATGCCTTTTCTTTTTTAATTTTTTTGAGACAGGATTCCTCAACACAGCCATGGCTGTCCTGGAAGTCACTATTTGAAACAAGTTGACCTCAAACCTCAAACTCAGAGAGATTGGACTTCCGCTGTCTCAAAAGTCCTCAGATCACAGGAATGTACCTCTAAGCCCAGCTGAGATGTGTTTTTTAAATGATCTATCTTTAAATCAGAGAATTAAAGGATAAAATAAGATTTTAAAAGAAACTATCAATGTTCTAATGAATAGTAATACCCCCTGAAATTCTGTAATAAAAATGTAAACTGGTAAATAATTTCATATATTCTCAAGAACTAGGTTATTTATTCTGTTAATTTTGTCCATTTAAAAATGTCTGAACTATGTCTGTGTGTGTATACCTGTGTCATCATGTGTATGTGGCAGTGAAAGGACAACTTAAAGGTGTCTATTATCTATTTCTCCTATGTGAGTTCTAGAGATAAAACCCAGAGAGTCAGCCAGGCGGTGGTGGCGGCGCACGCCTTTAATCCCAGCACTCGGGAGGCAGAGCCAGGTGGATCTCTGTGAGTTTGAGGCCAGCCTGGGCTACCAAGTGAGTTCCAGGAAAAGGCACAAAGCTACACAGAGAAACCCTGTCTCGAAAAACCAAAAAAACAAAAACAAACAAACAAACAAAAAACAGAGAGTCATCTGGCTGCAAGTGACACTTATTTGGGTTTAAAAATTATTTATGTATGTTCCAGTGTGAAAATGTACACATGCCACAGCCAGAGCGTAGAAATAAGTGAAAATTTTATGGGAGTAATTTGAGTCTTCCAGAGACTGAACTCAGGTCATTAGGCTTAGCAGCACCCAACTTTACCCAGCAAAAATTTCTATGACATTAGATTGTGGTTCTGAGAAAATGTTAGGAACAAGAGTTGAATCCTCAGATTAAACTAATACAATCCAAAGAAAAGTAATAAGAATAAAAAAGAGATAGCAATATATTACTTCCATTTGCAAATAGGATCTATTATTCAAATTGTCCTGTTTTCCTCTATCATTAGATGACAATGTTTACAATCTGAAAAGAAAACAATATTTTACTGATGTAATATTTCAACTAATTTTATTTGAGAGCTAGTGAGACAACTAAGTGAGAGATGTCTGTGCAAGGCTGGGACTTGACCTTGATTACCAGATGAAGACCAAAAGTAGGTCCCACAAAGTTGCCTTCTGGTCTCCTCATAATCTGTCATGGCCTAAAAACCCATAATCACATCACACACACACACACACACACACACACACACACACACACACACACACCCCAGAAATGTTTTTTGTTTTTAATCATAATATTATCTGGCATCTCTGGATAATTCCCCAGAAGGCAGTACTTCAAGATGAAGTGACAAATGGGAAATTAATGGGGGCATGAAGAAGTATGGGGACTTCAAATAATATATACATATCCATAGCACATCAAGCTATGTTGTAAAATATTGATGTGGACCACATGGTGACCATTGATGCTTGAAAATTTTACAGCATTTTAATATTTCAGACCAATCACACTTTTCCAACACATTTTTACTTTTAATTTTTAATTATTCTCACTATTAATGCCTTTCCCTTTGGGAAATTTTGTGCAGATTTTGATAAAAGATAATGTATACAATGGTAGACTCTCTAAACAAAATGATTCTTTGAACAAAAATTCCTGCCACTGCAGAACAAGGAATTCCATTGGGTCCTTCTAATTACACTAAGAGCAGAAAAGTTAAAGATTTGTTAGAAATATCTGATCCCAAGGATGAAATGCCTACTATTCAGATCCAGAGTTTGAGGCAATTTAGGTCAAGAGTTCAGTTAATAAATATAGAGAAATTAGAATGGTACAGTATAATGGGGAAATAGTAAGATATCAAGACCTTCCCTTTGGGGAGCATTATGAAGGGAACAGGTCCAAATGGCAACAGTAAAATTTGTGGTATAGTGTCTGCTCACCAGAAGTCTTTTTTACCAAGGTCAGGTATTTGAATAAGGGTCTCCATTCCCTCAGGGGCTTGAGGAAAGTTCTCAATTGCTAAAGCACTCATTCTCCTTATCTGTGGCAGGAGGAACTTGTGGTCCATTCATTAACATATGGCTGATGCCTATTGTAAAAGGTCAAGGCTAGCTTCCTCAACCCATGATTTCAAGCCACACAATGTCTCACAAGCCCTTTTCTCACCTGTTGAATTCTACATGTATAATATATCCTAGAGTATAAAGGTGTCTTTTTCTCAATTAAACACTGCTGGTAGCCATCCAAATACACCCTTAGATTATGTCTGTCTCATTCTTCTGACTCCACACATCATCTTTGGCACATGAAGACCCTCCACAAGCAGGTCTCCAACAAAATATAGAATTTATTGCTGTTTATCCTACATTATTACATCTCTACCAAAAAAATTTAAATGATGATTTGGATACATACATGGGATATTTAATTTTTTTTTATATTTTCTTCTATTAAGCATTTTAATGTTGAAACACATTGACAAAACAGTACACACTAGGGGTACATCTTCTACCCTAGGATTTGTACTCATGAAGCTGACACATAAGTGTAAGGATTCTGTCCTTAATTACGTCATCAGCCTGCGATGGCATCCCAGCCTAAAAAGCAGATGGGCCCTCTGTGCGTCTCTCTCTTTCCTTTCTGCTCCTTCCTTCCATCTGTCCTCTCTCTCTCTCTCTCTCTCTCTCTCTCTCTCTCTCTCTCTCTCCCTCTCTCTCTGTCCTCCCTCTCTCCCAATAAAGCTCTAAAAAGGTAACCATGGCTGTGATTCTTCTGGTCAGCATTCTCCTCAGAGCGGCCGTTTAACCAACATTAAGGATCATAAGTTCAAATGCATCTCTGACTAATTACTGGTATCCAAACCAGGATAAATAACAAACATCTCTGTGGGAGCCCGTTCTCAGGTTCCTAATGGCTTTACCCCGCAGGCCCGCAGAGGGGATGATTAGGACCACAGGCCTGAGTGCAGATGTCTGAGATGGTCTGCACTTGGCTGTCCTGGGGGAGGAGGTCATTTGCTCCACCCCTTGGTGTCTCTATAAAAACCCTGGGGCAGAGACAATCGGGCCATTGGAATAGGTTCCAGGCCCTCTTGAGGCTATCCTTTAGTTTCTACCTGTTTATCTCTGCAAGATTCTCCACAATAAATCCTTCTATCTAATATTTCCTGCTGCTCAAACTCAAGAAAACTCTGGGGAACTGTGGGGTTGGTGGGTAAACGCCCCACACATCTCAAGGGAATTTATGAAATTATGAAAACCCGAAGCAGACATAGCAGTTTTTGGCTATGATGAATAAAGCTGCTATGAACATAGTTGAACAAGTGTTCTTGTGGCTGGACGGAGTAGCATCTTTTGGGAATATGCCCAAGAGTGATATAGCTGGGTCTTGATATAGATCATTTCCCAATTTTCTGAGGAACCACCATATTGATTTCAAAGCTGTACAAGGTTGCACTCACACAAGCAATGGAAGAGTGTTCCCCTTACTCCACATTTATGCTGGTATGATACATTTCTTGTGTTATTGATCTTAGCCATTATGAAAGCTATAAGATACATCTTAAAATAGTTTTATTTGCACATCCTTGATGGCTAAATATACTGACATTTTCTTTAAGTGTTTCTCAGCCATTTTAAATTTCTCTGTTGAAAATTCTGTGTTTAGATTTATACTACATTTTTGGATTATTTGGTTTCTTCATGTCTAGTTTGCTGAGTTCATTATTATCCTGAGTGTGGCAATAACCACATAGACAAATATGATTATGTAATCACTTATAAGTGGATATGAGCTTTCAAGTAAAGAATAATCACAGTACAATCCACAAACCCAGAGAGGCTAAGTAACAAGGACAGCTGTACGGAAGGATGCACAGATCTCCCTAGAGAGGGGAAATAGAATTGATTTTGTGGGTCAGTGGGGGCAGGACCAGGAATGATTAAGTAAGGGAGAGAAGAAGAGTGGGAGAGAATATAGGGGAAGCTGATTGGAATAGAGAAGATTTTAGGGGGCAATGTGGAAAACTACTACAGTGGAAACTTCCTGGAAGCCATGAGTGTGGCCAAAGTGGAGTCTCCAAGTAAGTGAGAATACAGAACCTGACCTGGCCATTTTCTGTAACCACACAAGGCTTCCAGTGGTGGGACTGGGACACCAACCTAGCCACAAAATATTCAACCCACATTGGTCCTGTCTGCAGGATGTGCTGGGGCAATGGCAGCTCAGAGCTTTTGTAACAGCCAACCAATGACTAGTGTAACTTGAAGCACAGTATACAAGAAGGAGCCCATGCCCAACACTTCCTGGATGAACAGGAACTGGAAGTTGAATGGCTCAGAGAATTAGGGTAGAACCAAATGCAATCAACCCAAAAGAAAAAAAAAGTCAATGAAATGATTCCTAACTATATTCTACTATAATCAGAGAATGATGCCTACCCAGTTGTCATCAAAGGATCTTCTTCCAGCAGCTGACTGGAGCAGATGCAAAGATCCTATTGAAACACTAACTGGAGTACTGGGAACCCTGATGAAGATGGGAGGTGGGAGGATTGTAGGAGCTGGAAGGGTCAAGGACACAAAGGGAACATAGCCCACAGAATCCACCTAGCAGGGATCATAGAGACTCACAGAGCCTGAAGCAGCAATCATGGTGCTTCCATGGGTCTGTGGCCAGTCCTATACATATATGTCATGGTTGTTTAGCTTGGAGGTTTTGTGGAACTCTTAACTGTATATTAGGGGGTGTCTCTGACTCTTTTGTTTACTCTTGGGACACTTCTCTTACTGGGTTGCTTAATCTAGCCTTCATATGAGAGTTTGTTCCTAGTTTTATTGAATCTTGTTATGATGTGTTCAGTTGATATCCCTGGGATTTGTACTCTTTTCTGAAGGAAAACAGAGGATCAGTGGATCTGGGTGAGTGGGATAGTGGGGTGTGGAAACTGGGAGGAGTAGAGAGGGGGAGTCTAAGGTCAGGATTTATTGTATAAGAGAAGAATAAATAAAAAGAAAACAGAAATGAAAATGCATTTTGTCTAACTTCAATAATTCTCATAGTCTGTAACAGCCACAATACTATACAAATGTCTTCTGATACTCAAAACAATCTCTTGACTGTGACATCTTATAAAATCAAGAAAAAAATTAAACCTTTCCAACATGACAATGGCACAATATATGTACCCAATCAGAAAGAGAGGAATGTGGCAATATTACAGCCTCCATAGTAGACAGACATCCCATACTCATGAGCAGGCCACACCAGCCAGAACTGCAGGTAGGTTACTAGCCCATGGAACTTCCCCATTCTTTCAGTTCACACAGACACAATGCTTTACCAACCTTCCAGGCACCACCCCTGTAGCCATATCCCAACCCCCAACTCAATTAAGTGGACATCTTCTGCTCAAGTGCAGGATATACAAGCCTGAAGAATAGGTAAGTAAGCTCAGTTGAATATGCACTACTGGACTGGGGCCATGACAGTCATCAGAAATCCAGGTGGGCTGTCCAGCAATGGACTCCTCCACTCTTTCAGTATTCCCCAACACTATACCCAACCCCACTTACTTCCTTGTCACTGTGTCCCAGACCCCAGTTCGGGCAGAAATGCCCTGCTGAATCAAAAGACACAATAGCTGCCAGAAGTTCATGTAGGTCACCTGCCCACAGATGTTCCTCACTCTTGCAGTACCCCCATCACACTACTCCCTGTTCCCTCTAACCTTTTTGCCTCATTGTTGTCCCCAACTTGAATGGAAACTCCCTGAAGGAACAGAAGCCAATCCTGCTACCAGATTTCCAGCTGCCAATTTGGGGCTCAGGGAACCTCTGTTTAACCATAGGACATATGGACCAGAAGACCAGAACAAATATACACCAAGGACAAAGCACTGATACAACAAAGACAAACTGAGAAATAGGCACCTAGAACTGTAATCATTCCAAACCCAGATTGATACCTAGACATGACCTTCAGAACACAATCAACAACAGGCAGGGCAACATGTCACCACCAAAGCCCAGATACCCTACTACAGAAGGTAGCCCTGAAGATTCCAACACAGCTGAAGGACAAGCAAAATACCTAACGACCATCTTTATGAAAATAATAGAGGTCCTTATAGAGGAAGTGAATAAATCTCTTAAAGAAAGCTAAGAAAAAACAAATAGTTGAAGGCCATGAGGAAAACTCTTCAAGATCTGATAATGGATATGGAAGCAATCAAAGAGCACAAGCTGAAGGAATTCTGGAAATGAAAGTTAGCTAAACCAACAGGAACTACAGAGGTAAACTGTTAGGATTCTGCGATGCTCCGGATACATCACTGCACATGAACAGTTTGGGGTCTTACATCATCAATGTGTACTGGTGACTATGAACGTGCCTTAAAAGCTGGACGCAGACCCCACCCACTCTCTCTGCTCTCTGCTGTCTGTCTGTTCTGCTCTGCTCCCTCATCCCCACCACCACCTTTCTCTCTCTCCAGGCCTGGCTGTAGAAGGAAAAGAAATTATGGTGATGTTTTGTTGTACCCTAATAAAATTTGCCTGTAAACCAGAGAATAGAACAAGCCACTAGATTAAGCAGTGAGGCTAGGCAGTGGTGACATACACTATAATCCTAGCACTTGGAAAGCAGAGATCCAACTTGATCTCTGGGAGTTCAAAGCCACTCAGTATTTATTACAAGACATTGACTCAGTCTAGGAGAGAAACAGTGCCAGAAACACACCTTATACCCCAGTCCTTGGGAATCACATGTCTTTAATCCCAGCACTAGGAAGGAATATAGCTGGATGGAGAAATGTATATAAGCTCTGCTCTTTTACCCTAGGAGAAGACAGGACCCTAATCAAGGAAATTTGTATTTTAGTAGAAATTCTTCCAGTCTCCCAGATGACTTTCTGTTCCTCTTCCAAGGAAAAGGGTCTTTGGGTGAACACCCCATGACACAAGGTCTAGTACAGCCAATACATTGCCTCATAGCTGGGAAGTCCTATAGCCAAACAAAGGTCACATTCAAATAGTAACTGTTGTTAAAGCAAAAAGAGGACATGGATTAGAAAGCAATGTGGGATCAAGAAACGGCTTGTAAGCAGGAAAGAGACTGTGGACATGATGTAGTTATAATCTCAAAGAATTATTTTGAAAAGTTTGAACAGGATTCATGGCCATGTGCTCCAGAGTCTAGGGATTTGTATGAGAGCACACTAAGGAATTCACACCTTTTCTCTCAGGCTGGACATCTTAAACCAGGAAAAATCAGTCCTGTTAGTCAGAGCCACAGCTTTAAGGATTCGTCCTTAATTACGTCATCAGCCTGCAACGGCATCCCAGCCTAAAAAGCAGGTAGGCCCTCTTTGCATCCCTCTCTTTCCTTTCTGCTCCTTCTCCGCTCCTTCCATCTGTCTGGGCCTCCTTCTTCTCTTTTCTCTCTCTCTCTTTCTTTCTTTCTTTCTTTCTTTCTTTCTTTCTTTCTTTCTTTCTTTCTCTCTTTCTCTCCCTCTCTCTCTCTCTCTCTCTCTCTCTCTCTCTCTCTCTCTCTCTCTCCCCTTCTCTCCCTCTCTCCCCCCCCCAATAAAGTTCCAAAAAGGTAACCATGGCTGTGATTCTTCTAATCAGCACTCTCCTCCGCCGGCATGGCCACAAGGAGCAGTGCCACAGCGTAACCAACAACAACATTTTACCAGATCTTCAATTTTTGTTGAACTAATATAAGGGCAGTAATTTGGTTTCACAATAAGATCAGTCCTTTCTCCAGTTTCTTTATTGCCTTGCTCAGTGGATTGCAACACATGACCAGTTAGGATACCTATGATCACCTAAAATTGATTACCGGACTCCACATGGCTAATCTCAACTGCTGTCACATCAGGAAAGCCCTCACTCTCCTGCCTGTCCTTCCCTTTCTGCACTGTCACTGCACCACCATCAGTGTTGGTCAGTGAAATTGATCCTTGCACAGGTCCCTCTTCATTTGTAAGTGCTCAATAAAAGACAGAGATATTGGAGAATACTCATTTACTGGTCCAATTTTCCTTCTCACTGACTAGTCAAGGACCAGCAGTAAAGCATTCTTTCATTCTCCTTTCTGCCTCTCCATTTCTGCACTGTCACACTACACCATATTCAAAGTTGTTCAATGAACTCAATTTTTGCAAAGGTTCCTCTTCTTTTTTATTTCCCCAGTAAAAGCCAGAGGGGTTGTGGGTCATCTATTAATTTGTCTATATTTTCTTCTCACTGCTGGTCAAGGCCCAGTCTGGAAGGAGTTGCAGTACTGTCTTCCCAGCAGTGGGGAGCAGAGGTAGAATTAGATGTTCAAAGCAATCTCAATTACATAGCACAAGGCAAGCCTAAGCTACAGGAGACATTACACAGATACAAATAATAAACAGAACTTGAGAAAATGCAATGATATTATTAATGACTGAGAAACATTGGAGAACAGAAACAAATAGAAAATAGAGTACCAATGCTTTTAAAGAAAATGAAATTTTAAAAAATGATACCAATAATTGACTTTATAAAATGATAAAAATAATTTATTCTTAAGATAAAAATCTTAACTATATTAACATTGGAAAAGAATATCCTCTACCATAGTAGAGGGAATGTCATTAATAAGAGATGGATTGACCTTTCCCATAAGCACATGATTGCTAAGATCAGTAACCAGACACATAAGAAAAGTTACAGTCAAATGGCCTGTTTCTCAATCCCCTGTGTTGACTTAATAGTGTCAAGCAGGATTGAACACATCTGCATTGGAGTGTTTCCTAATTGGAAGTTTAATATTCTTTGCCTCAAGTTAACAATCACAAACTGTACACCCACCAATCTGTTTGTGTTTATTCATGTGACATTGATTAAAAGATGCTGGGAAATTATAAAATCACTCCTCCTACAATCAGATCCTTTTCCATAATGGCGACTGCAGCAGTTGATTGTCTGCCCTGTTTACCCTGCAGTGTACAAAATAAAATATTCCTACTATTCTGATCTAAAGGCAGAAGTCAAGCTCCAAATCCTTTTCCTGGGACTGCAATGGAGAGTTGACTACATGACTCAAATGGACAATTTTAAAACTCTGAGGTTGGCTGGGTGGTGGTAGTGCACACCTTTAATCCCAGCACCCAGGAGGCAGAGCCAGGTGGATCTCTGTGAGTTTGAGGTCAGCCTGGTCTACATAGTGAGATCCAGGACAGGCACCAAAACTACACAGAGAAACCCTGTCTTGAAAAACCAAGACCAAACAAACAAAAAAACCTCTGAGGTTGTACAGTCATTTAATTTAATAATGTTGAAGGTGTAATATAGAGGACAGAAAGGTCACTGCCCTGGAGAAAAACAGACTGAGATCAAGACCATCTGAATCAACATAGGAAAGCTTATCTCAGAAGCAATTTTCTAAAAGCCTGGAAATTCAGTTGTTATAGAATTAATGTGCCGCCGGGCGGTGGTGGCGCACGTCTTTAATCCCAGCACTCGGGAGGCAGAGCCAGGCGGATCTCTGTGAGTTTGAGGCCAGCCTGGGCTACCAATTGAGTTCCAGGAGAGGTGCAAAGCTACACAGAGAAACCCTGTCTCGAAAAACCAAAAAAAAAAAAAATAAAAAATAAAAAATAAAAAAAAAAAAAAGAATTAATGTGCCACAGGGAAAAATCACGCCACACACTTAAAATCACTTTAATGATACTATGCACGGCTAATGTTCAAAGAAAAGATAGCCTAGACAGATTTTGCATTCCACATATGCAGTCATCCGTAACATATTTTAGGTTCATACTCAAGGTTACACTTTGAGCAATTTAAATATGAAGAGGAGACAACAAGTCTAGCCATTTAGGCAGATGGGAGACTTAAAGAGCAAAAATAGTCCTAGAATTATTTCTTAAGTACTCCAGTGACCTGATACAACAGGTCATTCTTTGGTGACAGGGTCCTGAGTTAAGGGTGCCAGGGGATGAGAAAGATAGGAAAAGTAGAATGCAGACAAGGCGAAAGCTCATTTGGAGATGTCTTACACAAGCTACGTCATATACCAAGTAAGCTTCTCAAGAATAGCATCTTGTATACTACATTCAGTGGGGGGGGGCCGGGGGGGGGGGGTTGGAAGGAAATGGATGACTTCTATGAAGTCAACAGAAACTACCATACAATGGGACAAATTCAGGAGGAAGTTAATCAAACAATGCTGCATAAGGGGAACACAGGGTATCTCAAGAACATTAGTAAGTTCCTGGTGGCATTGGAACTGATAACCACAGCTCTATGTGGTAGGAAGAGTTGGGTACTCAGCAACCCCTGAAACAACCCCTCTCCACAAAGGCCCTGGGCCCAGACCCATTGCCAGATCTCCCAAGCACATTCCTGGTTTTAGAAAGAAGTTCTGTTTTATTGTCAATACATCGGGCCCTCAGGGAAAGCTCCCAAGACCTAGGCCCCAGGGTGTTACTAGCTCTCCCAGGAATGATCCTTTTCCCACCTTGACTGAGGGCCTAAATGGAAGTCTGGCTTGATCAGTCAAGTCCTTAATACAACACTGTTTTACTTTTCAAATAGTTGTGACCTGGTTTTATATTGCCCATCTGACAGACCTATGCTTTTCTCAAGAATAAAACTGAACCTTTATGGCACACCAGGCTTGAATGTTGTTTGTGACCATGTACTGTCCCCTGAGCAGGTTGTTAGAGGCCTGTTCTTTGATGTGGGGATGGGCCTAGTGGCTGGTTGTAAATCAGGAGTGTCCCTTTTTTGGAGCCATATGTCTCCACAATCCTGGTGAAGAAATGTGTATCCTAGCATCCAAAGCTCTAACAGGCCTCATTCACATATACTTATCTTTGGATTATTTTAGAGACAGCCTCCTTTAAATTCTGCTTTATGTTACTTACTATCTCTTAAACATTGGGAAAATCATTTATATCACCAATTCTATTTTTCTACATCACAGGAAGTGGAATGCTACCCAACATAAAAGATGCCATTTACAACTTCTACAAAATTAAACACAAATTGACCTTTCACCTAAATATTAAATGTGAAGTGCAGAACATTTAGAGGATACCAGAAAACCTAGGCCTCTCCAAATTTGGTGCCTATTTCCAAAAAGCATGTTGACATGGACTACAAAGATATTTCCACACACAGCTCCCTGCTCCGAATGCTGTGCACAGAGGCAGCTCATGGAGGAAAATTATTCAGAGGCAGGTACCTGGGTCCAGGTAGTTTCAAGGACCACATGGGACTTCACAGGACAATGAATCTAACTGCAGGCTCCCACCCAGGCCCAGAGAGCACCACACCAGCTCCAGAGGTTCACTATCCACTCTTACCCATATGGGGACAACATCACCTCACTCACAATGTCGTGGCATCCCAGATCACCTATGCTCACCACCCAGTTTCCCACAGCAGCACTCACAGAACAGAACAAAAATACCCTGGATCACACTCAGCTACAAAGCCAAGCTTGCATTCAGGGCCCAAAAAGAGCCAGCACCAGTTCTGACTGATAGGTGAGACTGGAGGCCTTGATTGGCTAGTGAGGCCTGAGTGACAAGAAAATCACCCTTAGGGTTACATTGTGCTTAAACACATAGAGCAGTGGTTCCTGGCCCTGCCTTCCATTCCTGACCTAGACTTTTCCAGATCTGCAGAGATTTGCATTTCAATAGCACTTGCCACTAGCTCCAATAGCTGACCCTGTTATCTTACTGTATTCCATAGGCACTTCCCATTCTTCCTCCTGGACACAATGTGGCTAGCTTACACAGCTCATTACATAATGTGGAGTAGAATGATTACCCTCTCCCTCAGGTGGAAGAGTGCCCAATTGACAATTAAGAGAGATTTTAGGATAAAAAAGGACATGTTCATTCTGTGGCTTCACAATGAAGTCAGTTGATCTGAAGATACATTTTACTTGGTTGTCCCAGGGACTTTAGATAACCAGGAGAGAAATGCAGGAAGCAGATCACAAACTAGAGGCATTTCTTTCCATCATTTATATAATTCATATATGTTCCTCTATGACTTTGAGGTGAGAATGTCCCTAAATGTTTCTGGTTTTACATTGTGATCATGTTCAGAAGTAGATTTGTTAACTGAGCCTGCTTAGAAGGGAGAATGCTATGTGAACATGTCCAATCTCACTATGTAAAATCCCCATGCTTCCTTTGTTTACGAAAACATTGGTATGGAAGTAACTCTCATGATCTCTTTGCCTCCTACAGGCAAGAAATTCTTCTCATTTCTTCCCTCTTGGCTGCTGTGATGGTTATTCTGGATAGTCAAACTGACTACCTCTGGAATTAACCAATACACAAAGAACTGGGTACACCTGTGAGGAATTTTACTCTATTTAATATTTTTGACATGGGAAAACCCTTCATTAATCTGGATCCTTTAAGGTAATAAGATCCACCTTTAATCTAGGTCAGACATTCTGGTGTGAGACTACTTATATAAAGGATATCAAAGAAGGAAGATCTTTCTCGTTGTCTAATTGCCCTGATGGTATCTGGGAAGGTCATTCCTTTATCATCTTTATAGCACAGTTCTTAGTAATTCTGGTATATACTGAAGACCATCTGAGACACCCAGCCTCATGGATTGAAGAACTACTGAATTCTTCAACTTTCCATTGGTAGACAGCAAATGTTGGTCTAGCTGAACCACAGCCTGTGAGACATTCTAATAAATCAACTTAATAAATACATGCAGAGATAAATTCAATCAGTTCTGTTCAATCAGAGAACCTTGACTAATATACTGCTGTGTTTTCTCTTCAGCTGCCCACTGAGTAAGATGTGCTAGGAAACAATAGTGCTCATAAAGTGATTCATCCTTCCTTCACTTCTCTCTAATCCACCTATTGTGAACACTACACTTTTTATTTTTGTTAAATTGTCAAGCAATTGAAGTGAATTTAAGAAGAAAATTCACAAAACAAAGGAGTGATCATTCAGCCTTCTGATGAGAGAAAAACCTATTTTGTGAGTATGGACAAGTTCATGTAGAGTTCTCCTACTTTTTAAGCATTCTCAATTAACACATTCACTCCTGAACTTGATCACAATGTAAAAGCAGAGACATTTGGGGATATTCTCACCTCTAAGTCACACAGGAACATATATGAATTATGTAAATGATGGAAAGAAGTGCTTCTGGCATTTACATCTTGTACCACAAGGTCTTAGTTTAAATTCAGGTAAATGACAAAATGAAAGTAGATTGCTTTGGAGTCTATGATAACTGGCAATCATGTTTCATCTAATAAATAGATGGACCAATGCCATAATTCTCGCAAAAATAAACAAGGACAGTGAACACAATACAGGAAATATCAAAGAAAAGTCTTCTATCAGCATTGTGGTCATTGCTCTTAGGTGGACGGCTCTGCTGAGCTATTTTCAGTTCAGAACAAGGCTACTTTTACCTATCTGCAGGCTCACTCAAAAGAAGGCCACGGTTACTTCCATGCAGGGCAAGAAGGAGTTCATTTTCACTATGACTGGCTGCCATCTGTCTCAGGCCTGTTTCATCACTGTGGAGAATTCCATTCTTTTCCTCTTTACCCTGTTTTTAATTTTAGTTATGTGGGTATTTTGCCTGAATGTATGAGTTCACAGCACCTACAGAGTCCAGAAGAAGGCAAGAGATGATTGGGACTGGAGTTACAACAAGGGTTATCTACCATGTAGGTTCTGGGAATTGAACATGGGTCTTCTGTTAGAATACCCAGTGCTAATATTTGCTGAGCCATCTCTCTAGCCCTTCTTTTTACATAAAATGTATTCCTATATATTTTACTTTAAAAATATTACACCATTTTCCCCTTTTCTCTCTTCACTCCATCCCTTCTCAAATACTTTGCTTCCAACTTCTTCTTTGTAAAGTATGTATGAATAAATATGCTGAAATATGTGAAAGCAACCTGCTGAGTCAGTTTTTGTTGGTTTTATGTACCATCATTGCAGGCATGAAAAAAATAAGGACTTATACATTAGTGACACCAAAAAGGACTCACACTTGTATGTCAAAGATCACTATTAAACACGTTTCATGATGTCCATGAATTGAAAACCAGATTGTGTTCATTTTGAGCAGCAAATAGGGCAGGGGAGTAGTCTCATTTCCATTAAATTGATAAAATAACCTGACTCAAAGTTACTCAAAGCAACTTCGGGAGGAAAAATATTCATATGACTCATAATTTTACGGTACATCCATATTAAATAAAACATTTCCACCCATGGTCCAAAGAGTCTCATGTTAATCATAACAATAAACACTTCCAAATTCTTAAATCTCATAGTCTTTAAAAATTCCAACATTTTAAAAAAGTCTACAGTCTCCTAAATGTATATTCTGTAAAAAAAAAAAAAAAAGGAGTAACAGCCCACTGTTTTCACAAAGGGAAAAACAGGAGCTTAGCAATCAATCACATTTAAAGAAAATAAAACAGGAAGCCAAGCTCCTGTTCTTCCCTTTTTGAACAGTTTCTTGTATCACATAGTGTAAATTCTGAGACTGCTAATGATATTCTGGGATCTCATTGACTAGGAAAGCTTAATGTTTGAGGCCTTGCTATATCTACAAAGCCAATACTATTCCACACCTGCATCTCTCCAGGGTTATCCTATGGTTCAAAAATCTACTACAGCTTCAGGTGTCTGTTGTAAGCAGTGTGCTCTCAGGTCCTCTCTGCAGGTGTTTCAAATTGGTGACATGGTCATCAGCTCTCTATGAGCCCTTCAGTCTTGGATTGGCAGTCAAGAAACCAAGGCAGAAGAATCTCAGCAAACTCCTAAACATCTGGGCTCTAGACAGATAACAAGCAAAGGTAGTTTCTATTCCTTCAATCTACTGTATGTTGATTCTACTATTAACCTGATCAGAGTCAGAAGTCAGAGAATGATAAATGTTGGTTCTTATTACATAATCCAGTACCAAAACCATGAATTGGAATGGTGCTATCAATTATGGAAGGGAGAAAAGTCTTATCTCAATGAACTTCATATACAAGATAATCTCTCATAAGCACACCCCAGAGAATAACATGATCTAGATAAGCCATCAAAGGTATGCTTGGAGGAGTCTCTTGGCTGATTCCAGATCCTTTCAAATTGAAAATCAATATTAACCATCACACAAAATTGATAAAATTTGCTGTGAAGATAGAAAATTTTCCTGTTTTCAGTAATATCTCAAATACAAATGAGCCATGTTTGAGGCCAAATGATGTAAAACTTTTTGAGTATGGACTTACTCCTTTCCCAGATGTAAGCAGCAATTGTCTGAGGATTACATGGCAGAATTATGAACCTTATGTAGAGTAAGGCACAGTGCAGAACTCTTCTGACCCATGCTCTTACCTCATTAAAACAGAATCCCACCCAAGCATCCTCAGGAACTGACCTATGATCATGTTACCAAAGAAAAAGAGAGAAGGAGATAGAAAGACACTGAGAAGAGAGAGACACACAGAGAGAAACTCCATAAGAACCCATTGAAATGGATCTTACAGATGCACCAAAACTGTAACATGGCTTTTTATCAATTAAGTGTGGCTCTCCCTCACAAGACTACAGTTTCCCAAATTTCTTTCTGTTAATATCTGTGCTAAATCCATAATAAAAATTTCTTTTCACACAGGTGTCATCACATGTGGCAGAGGCAGATGGACTTCTTCAAGTTCTAGGCCTAGCCTATCTATGACATAGTAAGTTCCAAGCCAGACAAGTTTAGAATATGAGACTGTGTTTCAAAGGAGGCTCACTCCAAAATTCTCTACTTCATAAACATTTGGGTTGTGAAAATGGTTTATCACAAAGTGCTCACCTTGCAACTATCCCTTTACTTCTGCATTACAAATACAGTTTCAAGAGTGCATGCCTATAATCCAGTGTTTTTAAGGCAAGAGAAAAGGCAGACAGGAGAAATCTGAAAGCCTATTTACATTTGACAACAAACTGGAGACCCTGTCTCAAATATGCTGAAGGGAAAAGACCAGCACCCAAAATTGTTCTCTGATTTTTACACTGAAACTATGACACATATGCACACCTTTCCACAAATAAATAAGCACATACATACAAACAGACATAAGTAAATAAATAATAAAATTACTATTGAATGATATGGCACAAAACTGTTATTCCAATATCTGTACAGGAAAGGCAGGCAGAGTTCTGGGAGTTTGGTGACAATCTTGGCTACATTTGAAGTTCGGGGACAGCTAGAGATACATAGAGAAACCCTGTCTCAAAATAAAATTCCAACTCTGATTTGTATTGACTCATCCTGAATATGTTTTCAAAAATGCACTGAAGTGTTACAGCTTAATTGCTGCAGAGGTCCTCAGGTTAAGGACAATGTCTCAAAGTCATTGCAGGTGTCAGCCATTTGTTTCTGATAAATCATTCACAAAAGGAATATAGCTGAGTATGGTAGCAAAGCCAGGTAGATCTCTTTGAATTTGGTCTACATAGTGCACACACACACACACACACACACAAATATAGTTGGATATAATTTTGCTCTGTGAGCCGGGCGGTGGTGGCGCACGCCTTTAATCCCAGCACTCGGGAGGCAGAGCCAGGTGGATCTCTGTGAGTTCGAGGCCAGCCTGGGCTACCAAGTGAGTTCCAGGAAAGGCGCAAAGCTACACAGAGAAACCCTGTCTCGAAAAACCAAAAAAAAAAAAAAAAAAAAAAAAAAAAAAAAAAAAAATTTTGCTCTGTGGTTTGAGATAAGATCCCAGCAGAAAATTCAAGCTAGCCTAAAACTCACACTGTATAGTTTAATGAATAATACATATTGAAAATATAGAATATATAAATCAAATATAAAATAATATACATTGAATATATAAGACAAATTTGCCAGTTGGTGATGGTGCACACCTTTAGTCCCAGCTCTCAGGATGCACAGGCAGGCTGATCTCTGTGAATTCCAGGCCAACCTGATCTACAGAGTGAGTTCCAGGATAGCCAGGATGGTTTCATAGAGAAACCCTCTCTCGAAAAACCAACCAAAAAAAAAAAACCTTCCAGTAAACATTTTATTCTATACCACTGGCTCATTATTAAAAACATGACAGTTTTCTATGTAAGAGGGAGCTTCCAAACAACTGTCTAACCCTGACCTGTCTAACCACGATCTATAGGAACAGCACCAATTTATAATATCCCCAAGCTCTGTAATTCTGATAATAGCCAATATAGCTAGATTTTTAAATACAAAATAAATAATGCTTCAATATAATAGTTATGAGTTTGTTTAGCTTATAACATTTCCAGTTTTACAAAGAAGCTTACCTATGAGGAACACTCATGCTGTCTCAGGAACATTGCAAGACTCTAGCAGTATCTGAAGTCTCAGAAGGCAATGGGGGGTCCCCTGGAAAGCTCTGAAAGCAGTTGGGCACCAGGAAGAATTTGGATGGCATTTGGACTCAATGAAGGGTCTGGAGAGTGGCTTATAAACTAAAGAAATCAGAAGGCAACCTGGTGGAAGGAAGGTCCTTAAAAACAGTATTGGACGCCCTCCTCACTTTCCCTGTATCAGGTTCTCACTTATATGACCACAGAAAGATCTTCCTGCATTGTTCCAGCATCCTGCTAATCCTAACAACTACATCAGCATCACTATGACCTCCATGTATCTGGGTTTCATCATCAGCCTTGGCTGATTCTTTTTCCAGCTAGATTCAGGTCCTGGAGCGTGGTGGTATTTTACTTGTACTGAAATGTGATTTTAATTGTATGTTAATAAATAAAGTTGCCTTGGGGTCAGAGTTTTAGAGCCATAGCAAGTGCATGGCGGTGATGGCACACGCCTTTAAGAACCTGGAGGGCAGTACATACAGGCAGTGACAAGGCAGTCACATGTTTAGTTTACAACCAATGAGAAGGCAGAACAGCTAGACTATATAAAGACATACACACAGAAAGAGGCCCCTTTTTCGGAGAGCTCTCTTGGCTGAAGCAGGATATCTGAAGCAGGAAGGGTAAGGCTCTTAGTTCTGACCTCTTGGCTTTCTTCTCTGAATCGGCTCTGTGTTTCTTATTTAATAAGATGGTTGGTTACATCTACACTGGAGTTTTCCAGGAACTAGTTCCAGGGCTGCAAATGATCAAGGCAGGTGATACTCCATGAACACCTCCTTCAGCTTCACAGATACTTGAGATAGGCAAGACAAAAGCTAGGTTGGTGCACAGGGCCCTGTGCTTTTGCAGCCCCACTTTCTGGCCTCTCTGGGTCAAGCCTGCAAATCATCTACTAAACACACCCTCTCCCTGATGCAAACCCAGCAAAAATTACTCTGCTAATCTCCTCACAAGCACAGCAATGTCTAGATGTACCTCCAGGCAAGTTCTTCACAGGCACACCCATAAAACATGCTCAGGGACATTCCCCTTCTCTGGAAATGCTCTTCCAGACATTATTTTTAGCCTGACTCAGAGGACATGGGAAACCTCCAATTTGAGGAAAGAGTCAGAGTGTGGAGTGATTGGTAGCTATACTGGAGAGCTGCTTTAATATCAAGGGCAGTGGAGACAGCAGGGCAATCCATCCACTACAACCACAGAGCCCTGCAAGGGGAGACCTGGACCTCCAGAGCTGCATTCATACAGGAGCTGGGAACTCAAAGCCACAGCTGATAAAGTAGACAGACCCTGAGCCCTGCAAGATCTCATGTGGAAAAAAAAAACATGGCCAGTGGACACACTAACATAGAAGGTTTGGGGGGATCTAATGAGACTGTCTCCCTAGACCAAGTACTACAGGAAACTAATGACTATGAAGGGGGAGAATTGTTTTTCCCATGGATGAGCCTCTTTGTTAGTTATTCAAAACAGAGTGGTCTGCCCTGAAATCATATAAAAAGAAGAAATACCAAATGGACTCAATAGCTTATATTTATTTATGTGCAAAGACACATACATATATGTGCAATAGTAATAGCAAAAGATAAACTACCAGTTTGAGATAGAGTAAGTGGGAGCATGTAGCATGTTCTCTTTTAGGCCACCAACCAACTCCCAAATCATGACACAGAGACTTATTAGTTATGAATGCTTCCTGTCACATGGATTATGGCACAAAATGTGGATTCTGCCCTATCCAACCACCCAACACTATGCACACCTGAGAAATCTCTACAGATCCAAAACTCCCTTTGTCCCCTGGAACTAAATAAACTTCACCAAATCATACCATTGTGGCTGGTGGTAGCAGAAAGTTAGAAACATTCTAATTATATATTACTGAAAGACAATTCATATCACCATTTTTCTATCAATTTCTAAACTATTTATAATATTTATAAGACAAATCTGAAAGTGGAGTGCAAGTTCAGAACTTATAGACACCAGATCTTCAGTTTTCCAAATTGTCTTCTCCCACACACCAAAAGCTTAGCTGTCTATGCACACTGGAGAGTGATATTACAAGCATCATATCCTTTCATGCCAGGGTTGCAGAGTCTCCACATACCCAGGAAATCCACACAGAGGGAAGCTCAGAGGACAAGGACAACTGCCCAGGTCACCACATGGATCAACAAAACTACAGTCTGGCTCATGGTTCATCCCAGTCCTACCAGAAATGACAGCTCAGCAGACCTGCTCTAAACATGCTACACTCACTATGGCATGGCTTGTGGGCTTCCTTATAACTCCCTAGAGCAGAACAAGAGGAGAATACTAGAAAGAACCTGGAAGCTTCCTCCTGCTAGTGCTTCTGATTGCTAACCAACCCAGAGTTCCTCATCAGCTAGGACCACCCAGCTGGGCTTCAGGACACTAGCAGTTTCCCTACTGGGTGAGCAGAGATCAAAGAACTCAGAGAGAAACAAACTTTCCCAGGTGGGTACTTCCACACTGTGATTGGAAAGGACACTATCCAGGGGATTTGGTAGTTTAGTAAAGTCCTCCAAACTCCCAGAGCACTTCCTGTTCCTCTTCCAAGGCACAAGGTCCTATAGGTGCATAGTTCATTACATACTTAATGTCCAGTGCAGCCAACCTGTTGCTTCCTAGCTGGGAAGTCCTGTAACCAAACACAGGTCACATTCAACAGTAACTATTGTTAAACAAAAAGAGGCCATGAATTAGAGCACAATGAAGGGTCTATGGAAGGGGTTGGAGGCAGGGAAGTGATAGTGATGATAATGTAAATATAATCCCAAATAATTCTGTTAAACAGTTGAAACAGGCTTTATGGCCATGTGCTCCAGAGACTAGGGATTTGTATTAGAACACATCAAGTACTACTCACATCACTTCTCTTAGGGTATACATCTTAAACCAGAAAAACACAGTCATGTTAGGCAGGGCCACACCATTCTATCCAGTTTTACTACTTAGGTTCAACTGGTACAACTACTCTAATTTGGTTTCATGAAAATTCAGTTCTTTATCCAGATTCTTAATTGCCTGGCCTGTGGATGGAAGAAATGGATGGTCAGAACGATTATTGATCCTGTAACATTGATTACCTCAATACTCATTGCTAAGGTCAAATGCTATCACAGCAGGAAAGTTTTCACCCTCTTTCTTGCTCATCTTTCTCTCTGCTGTGACTACACTTGCTTTACAGTTGGTCAGTGAACTCAATTCTTATACAGTTCCACTTTACTTCTAAATTCACAATAAAATCTAGAGAAGTGGGAGGATATTCATTCATTGGTCTATTTTTCCTCCTCAGGGACCAGTCAAGACCTAGCCTGGAAGGAGTTGCAGGACTATCTTTTCAGCACTGGGAGGCAGAGGCAAGATTAGGTGTTCAAAGCAATTCTCAATTATATTGTGTGAGGCAACCCTGAACTACAAGAGATATTGACCTGAACCAATGGTTCACAACCTTCCTAATGCTGTGACTCTTTGATACAGTTTCTCATGATGTGGTGACACCCAAACTATAAAATTATTTTCACTGCTACTTCATAACTATATTCTTGTTCCTGTTATAAATTATAATATAAATATCTGTACTTTCTGACAATCTTAGGTCAGTCCTGTGATAGGGTCATTTTATGCCCCAAAGGGTGCCATGACATCCAAGGTTGAGAATCACTTGTAGAAACTAAAATAAATAAATACATAAACAAACAGCAGTTAAGAAAAAAATGGAATAAAAGTCTTAAACTGGGAAACATAGAAAAATAGAAAATGCTATCAGTAACGTAGTAAAAGAAAATTAATATTAAAAATTATACCAATTATTGATGTTTAAAAATAATAAAAATAATTAAAAGCATATGTACCTATACTGACTTTGAAATAGAGTAGGCACCTCCACTGTATGACTTTGTGCCATGTAAAATGTTAGCCACTGAGTGCTGTAAGCTGACACATGGAGTTACAGCCAATGGCCTGTATCTCAGTCCTCTCAGCTGATTTAACTGTGTCAACCAGGATTGAACAAATCTGCATAGGAGAGTTTGCTATTTGGAAACTGAATACTTAGTAGTTCAAGCTATCCTCCCAAAAGTGTACACCAGCCAATTGTGTCTGTCTTCATTCACATGGAAGGAATTAATACATGCAGGGAAATTACAAAGAAAGTCACTTACCCTGCCCCATCAGTCCTTCTTTTTAATGGAGACCCCTGCAGCTCACTGCCTTCAACTGCAGTCTGTGATCAAGCTATTGCCTAGTCTAATGTCCCCTGCAGTGTACAGAGTGGCCCATCCCCCTGTCTGCAGCCCCCATCCTACCAGGCAGAGGAGAAAGGAGGAAGAGGACAGATGGCTCCACCTCCTGTCTACAGGCCCCACCCCTGTCTGTAGGAAGCCCACTCTTCCTCCTCTTCTGGTCTGAAGGGAGAAGCCATGCTCCACACACAAATCCTTTCCCTCTTGTGCAATGGACAGTCCACTATTCACTCAAACTGGTAATTTTAGAACCCTGAGGTGGTGCAGATGTGTAATCCAAAAATTTAGGGTGATTAGTTGGGGGATAATAAGGGCAATGCTCTGTAGGGCTACAGACAGGGCTCAAGTCCACCTCAACATAAAAGTCCGTGACTCAAAACTGCTTTTCAAAAGGACTGGAGATGCCCCTGTTCTAGAATTAATATACCTCCATGGCATACCAGGAATTAATGTTGGTTATGACCCTGTAAATGGTCTCTTGAGCAGCATGTTAGAGGACAATTATTTAATGGAAGGATGGGCCATTCTACTGGTTGTAAATCAGGGTTGTCTCTCATGTTATGGAATGCAGCTGGTTAATCTGGGGAACAAACATTTAAATCTTATCATACTAATTTTTAACCATCATGGCTAGCATACTACTTATCTTTGGGGTGTTTGTGATACAGTCCTCCCTGACCAATATTCTACTTTGTGAATTAATGTCTCCTAAGAACTCGTAAGCCCTTATACCATCATTTCTATTACCATCAATTCTACTCTTCTACATCACACTTTAGCATTGGAGTGCAACTCTTCACAGGAAATACTATTTACAAGCTCCTAGAATTAATTTCAGTTGGATCCTAAACATCAATGTTAAATGTTCAAAGTGTAGAACTTCTGCAACATACTCGAGGAACCAGGCCTCTTTGAGTTTGGAAGTCTGCGTTCCATAGAGACAACACATGGACTAAGGGTGCCAGTATTTCACAGTGATGTCAACAAGGCCATTTCAAAGCGCAGCCCTGCTTCCAATGCTCTGCACAAATGCAGCCAGCAGAGTGAAGTTATTGAGAGGCTGCCAACCAGTCCCATGAATTGGAAAGACAATGCAGGACCATACCAGACCACAAAGATCCACACTGGAGCATGCAGGATGAGGAGGACCATGTTGGACAATTCAGGCCCAGGTAGGAACATGTGGAACTATGCATGTTACCAATTGCTCCCACCCAGAAAGGATAGGACCCAACACACTAGCTCCCATGACTCAAATGACCCCTCCTTCCAGTTTGGGGATGGCAGCCCATCCCATACCATATTGTGGTTTTCCAGCTCGACCACATTCTTCATTCAGCTCTTTGCAGCAACACTCGCAAAGCACAGCAAACAAAACTACTGGCAACAGATTCTCTTCAAAGCTAATCCTGAAGCTAGAAACTACTTCTGACTGGCAGGTCTCCTGGACAGCCTGATTGGCTAGTGAGGCCTGAGTGACAAGAGCATCTCCCATAGGGTTAAACTATGCTTAAAGATACAGCACATGATTCCTGATCCTGGCTTCTACCCAAGACCCAGACCTTTTCTGAACCAACATAGATTTGCATTTCAATAGCAATTGCCCATGGCTCTAACAGCAGACTCTGCTCTCTTCTGGCTCTCCATAGGCACTTCACCTTCTTCCTCCTGAACACAATGTGGCTAGCTAACTTGTACAGCCCACTATACTCTGTGGAGTGGAATGATTCCCTGTCACACAGAATATTAACCGCTAAAGGGAGATTTAAGGAAACAAAAGGTGATGTTAGTCCTGTGACTTCACATTGAGGTGAGGTGAACTGAATGAACCGTTTGCTTGCTTGCTACAGGGACTTCATGAAGACAACCAGGAAAGAAAAGCATGAACTAGATCACAAACAAGATAATAGCCCTTTCTCCCATCAGAAAACTGGATGATGGCTCCATTGCTTAAGGAATTTTATTCCTGACATTTAGAACAAAGTTTTAGCAAATGAATAATAATACAGAGTAGTCTTCAAGGAAAGTTGAATACTTAAGAGAATAAGGGAGCTAGGAAGAATGCTTTTATGAGCACTATTGTTAGCCAGCACATCCTCCTCAGTGAGCAGGTGAAAAGAAAAGACAACTATATTATTCAAAGTTCTATGCACAAACAGGACTGGTAGAATGATCTCGCCATGTATATAAAAAGTGAATTAAATAGAATGTCTTACAAACTGTGGTCCAGGTAGTCCAACAAAGGCTGCCTACCAATGGAAATTTCAAGAGTCTAGTAGTTTTTCAGTTCATGAGGCTAGTTATTTGACCTGGTCTTCAGTATACACTGAAATACCAAGGAAGTAGGCTCTAATGCTGGTAAAGAAATGAACTTGGTAGCCAGTGTTTGGGCAAGGAGGCAAAGAGAGAGACAAAGCTCCCTCCTTCAATATAGTTTAAATATGTAGGCTGTGACCAGAGATGCAATCCAGATTAAAGATGGATCTTAAACTTCATTTGATTTTTTTCCTTTTTTTTTTTTTGGTGTTTTTGAGATAGGGTTCATCTTTGTAGCCCAGAAACTCATTCTGTAGACCAGGCCAGCCTCAAACTCAGGAAAATCCAACTGTTTCTTCCTCCAAAGTGGTCAGGTTAAAGGTGTACACAGACACCAAGCAGCTAAAGGTGGATTTTACTTGAAATGATCCAGATTAAAGATGGATCATTAATTTTAAAACATTAAAAAAAAATCAATCACATGTATACCCAACTCTTTGGGTTTTAGTTAATTCCAGAAGTAATCAGTTTGACTACTAAGAATAGCCATCCTAACACCCAAGAAAGAAGAAATGAGAAAAAATTTTCTTACCTGCAGGAGGCAGGGAAAGCATGCTTTATCTAAGCAATGGAAGTATGTGGATTTTACTCAGGAAGTCTGTTTAGGATCCTGCTCTCATGTCATCAGGGCAACTGCATACCACTGTATGGTCATGCAATCTCTGCCTTAAAAAGTTAGATGCGGAGCCGGGCTGTGGTGGCGCACGCCTTTAATCCCAGCACTCGGGAGGCAGAGCCAGGCGGATCTCTGTGAGTTCGAGGCCAGCCTGGGCTACCAAGTGAGTCCCAGGAAAGGCGCAAAGCTACACAGAGAAACCCTGTCTCAAAAAACCAAAAAAAAAAAAAAAAAGTTAGATGCAGACCCCTACCTCTCACTTTCTTTTTCCTCTCTGCTGTCTGCTCTGCCCCACTTCCTTCCCCCACCAGGCCTGCCTTCCCGCTCCTTTCCCCTCTTCTTTCCAATAAGGCCAATTCTAACTCTGGTAGCCATGACCCGTGACTCTTCCACTGACCAACCAGCACCGTTTATCCTTTCAGTCTGAACATGTTCATATAGAATTCTCTCTATTCCTAAGCAGGAGAGTAAATAAATCCAATTCTGAACATGGTCACAATGTAAAAGCAGAGAAATTTAGTGGTATTCTTACTGTAGTGTCATGCAAAAATGTACATAAATTATAATAATGATGTAAAGAAGAGCCTCTGTCATGTTCATCTTTTACCACAAGATCATAGCTAAAAATTAATAAAAGATACATTGAAAAAATTCTGCTTTGGAGTCTATGCCACCTCTAAATCTTAATGTTCAATCTAAAAGATAACTGTACCAATGCCATTCTCACAGTTGGGAATGATAGAGAACACAAATACAGAAAACTTCAAGAAAATGTCACTTAACAGCACTGTACACTCTTATCTTAGATGAATGGTTGCAATGAATTATATTAACCTCAGAATCAAGCTGCTTTTGCCTCTGAGCCAGCTGGCTCAGTGAAAGGCCACAGCTCCTAACATGCAAGACCGTAGGGATGTAGCTGGAGAATTTCTCTCCAGCTCCCGCCAAGTCCCGCCAGTCCCAGAGCCCACTTATAAAATAAACACATAGACTCTTACATTATTTAAACTGTTTGGCCATCAGCTCAGGCCTATCATTGTCTAGCTCTTACTCTTATATTTAGCCCATGTGTATTAATCTATACTTTGCCACGTGGCTCGTGGCTTATCGGTACCTTACATCTTCCTTGTCCTGGCGGCAACTCCAGGCAATCTCTCCCTCTACCTTCCTGTTCCCTCAATTTTCCTCTCTGTTAGTCTCGCCTATACTTCCTGTCTGGCTATTGGCCAATCCGTGTTTATTTATACAGAGTGATATCCACAGCATAGGGATATCGTTTTAACTAGCCCTAGCTGATGTCTGTCTCAGGACTGTAACATCACTGTAGAAAATTCCATTCTTCCCTCTTTCTAATTTAAAAAAATTAAATTATATGGGTGTTTTCCATGCATGCGTCAGTGCATAGTACTTACAGAGGTCAGAAAAAGGCATGAGATGCCTGGAACTGGAGTTACAGTAAATGGTTAACTACCATGTGGGTTTTAGAAATGGAAACTGGATCCACCCAGTGCTCTTAATTGCTGAGCCATCTCTCCAGCCCCTCTTTTTATTTAAAATTTATTTTTATAAATTGCTAATTAAAAGATGTTACAGCCCACTTTTTCCCTTTTATCTCTTCATTAAGTCCCTTCCCAAGTCCCTTCTAATATTTTTCTTGTTAAGTGTAGGTGAATAAGTATGCTGAAATACATGAATACCACCTGCTGCATCCACTTATGTTGGTTGTACACATATGAATAATTGGCTGACCATGCTGTATTGGACAAATAATTAAGGAGCTCTTCCCTGCCTTATTCTCTCACATGGAGGAGAATTCTACTTTTTAACCAGCACCAGGTGTCTGACCATGACTAGGCTGCCTTGGACAGGAAACATAATCAAGAATAGAAAATTTAGGGTAGAAAATACCTTACCAGTTAAAAGCACTGAAGTTTCTTTCAGAGCATCCAGCTTCCATTCCTAGAACATATAGAAGTGCACTACTATCTGTAACTCCAGTATCAGGGGTTCTGACACCATCTCCTGGCCTCCCTGGCCACCATAAGAAGAGAAGACTTAAATCATAAATATTATTTTTCAAGCTGTGGGTGGTAGTACATTCTTTTAGTACCAGCAATCTGAACACAGAGGCAGGAAGATCATTGTGAGTTTTACAGCCTGTGGTACACAGTGTACACACACACACACACACACACACACACACACACACACACACAGAGAGAGAGAGAGTAAAAGAACAAACCTTTATGGAGATTTGCAACCATACAATACCTATTAAAGTCATTTCAAGTGTCTGCCACTGGTGCCCATAGAACCATTTTCAGAAAATAAGTATGGCCAAGCATACAAGTACATGCCATCAATTCTAGCCACTGAGAGAAACAACATTTGACAGTGGGCCATCACCTTACCATGTTATCTGAAATGCCCATCATGAGCTCAACATTATCAGCACACCAAGTCATATAGTAGGACACGCACAACAGCAATTTGCTTTCAAATGGAAGTGGTATTCAAGTGATTAGTCCCAAGCTGATCCTGAAGGCACAAACAACCTATGGGAAGAAGTTGCCCAAATGCCTATGGTCTCTACTCCTGTTGCAATGCCTTCTGCTTCCAAGCACGCATCTAGAGCTCCATGTGGGGAGGGTTCCCTATGATCAGTTGACTGAGGATGAGAAGACTAGGGCCTGGTTTACTGATGGTTCTGTACATCATGCAGGCACCACATGGAAGTGGATATCTGCAAGCATTACAACCCAGTTCTGGGACAACCATGAAAGATACCAGTGAAGGGAAATGTTCAGAGTGGGCAGAAGTTTGGGCAGCACATATGGTCATCCAGTTTGATTGGAAGGAGAAATGGCCAAATGTGCAACTACTCACTGATTGATGGGCTGTAGCCAAAAGTTGACTTGTAAAGTGCTCCTGTCAGAAACCACAACCAACATTGGTAATAAAAACATCTCAGGAAGAAAGTAAGTGAATGCATCTCTCCAAACAGAGAAAGGATGTAAAGATACTTATATTAATGTTCATGTTAATGTTCAGCAAAAGCTGACTTCAGCTGAGCAGGGGTTTAATAATCAGATAGATAGGATGACTCTTTCTATGGACAGTCAGCCTCTTTTCCCAGCCATGAACACAGTGGCCATGGTGGCAGAGATGGGGGCTATGCAGGAGCTCAACAACATGAACTTGCACTTGACACAGCTAACCTGGCTACTGCAGCTGCTCAGTGCCTGATCAGCAAATAGCAGAAACCAAAACTGAACCCCATATATGGCACCATTCCCAGGGGTGACCAGCCAGCAACCTAGTGGCAGGTTGACTACATTAGATCATTTTCTCTGTGGAAAGGACAACTCTGTCTTTACTGAAGTAGATACTTATTCTGATTATGAATTTGCCTTTCCTACATGTAATGCTTCTGCCAAAACTACCATCAATGGACTTACAAAATGTTTTATCCACCAACATGGTATTCCACACAGTATTTCTTCTGACCAGGGAACTCACTTCACAGCCAGAGAAGCATGACAGTGGGCCCACAATCATGGAATCCACTGGTCTTACCATGTTTGCCAGCATCCTGAAGAAGCTGGCCTGACAGAAGGATGGAATAGCTTTTGGTCTTTTGAAGAATCTGTTACAATACCAACAAGGTGGCAGCACCTGGATGGCTAGGGCAAGCTTCTCCAGAAGGCAGTATATGTTCTGAATCAACACTCAGTATTTAATATCGCTTCTCCTAGAGCCAGGATCCATGGTTCCAGAAATCAAGGAGTGGAAAAGGAAACAGTTCCATTCATATCACCCCTAGTGACCAACTAGGAAAATTTTTGCTTCCTGTTCTCGAAACTCTAAGTTTTGCTGGCCTAGAAGTTTTGGTTCCAGAGTGGGGAGTGCTCCTGTCAGAAACCACAACCAACATTCCATTGATCTGGAAACTCAGACTTCTCCCAGTCATTTTGGGTTTCAAATGCCCTTAAACCAAGAGATAAGAAAGGAATAACACCTTTAGGAGGGGAGATATATCCAGATTACCATGGGGAAATTGTAGTCTTTCCATAATAGAAAAAAGAAGAATTATACCTGTAGTGCAGGAGATCCTTTAGGCCGTCTCTTGATGCCACTGTGCCCTGTGATTAGAGTTCATGGAAAAGTACAACAATCTAATCCAGGAAGGATGACAAAGGGCACAGACCCATCATGAATGAAGGTATGGGTCACTCCTCCAGGAAAAAAAACCAAGATCTGTTGAAGTGCTTGCAGAGGGTGGAAGAAATACAGAATGGGTAGTAGAGGAAGATAGTTGTAAATACCATCTTAGAACTTCATGACACACACTGGACAGTATATAAGCAGAAATCATGAACAATGCTCTGCTCTGTGCATCTGGAGAGACACCACATTGATCTACTCAACATCTGGAAATTCTTCCCCAGGATCCTAATCCTCAAAACAGATGTCTGTTAGAGACTGGACCTGACCTTCAGGAAACATACTTAGAACAGGTGAGCAGCCTTGAAGGAGTCTTAGGACCTTAGTTAGGAACCAGGAGTGTGAACTTGGTGTGATGACCATCAGCATCATAAAATATAACTTTTGTCACACTAACTACACATACCTACCTTCTTGCTCATGACATTACTCTTTTCCCCATTTCCACTCCAGCATTTGTCAGCTGTTTGGCAGGTCTTTGCCATTCTGACTGCAATTACCACAACTCTTTCTAACAGACCAAAACCACACTCTATAGAAGCAGCAATAATTTATATCAACAAGCTCCATAATTCTGACAGTAGACAATAAAACAAGAGTTTTAAATACAAAAGAGCAAATGCTTCAAAACAACAGTTATTATTTTATTTACCTTATAACACTTCCAGTTTTACCAAGGAGCTCACCTATGAAGATCACCCATGCTGTGCTGGAAACATTACAAGATTCTATCAATACCTGAAATCTCAGAGACAACTGGGGGCCCATGGAAAGCTCTGTAAAACAGCTGGGTACCAAGAAGTATTTAGAAGGAATTTGGACTCAAAGAAGTGTCTGGAAAGTGGATTAGAGGCTAAAGATTCAGAAGGTAACCTGGTAGCAGAAAGGTCCTTTAAAATGGTAGGTAGACACCTACCTCACTTTTCCTGCATCAGGTTCTCACCTATATGACCATGGCAGCTATTCCTGGGTTATTACCTGCATTGTGCTACTCCTAACATCTACAGCAGCAGCACTAAGACCTCCAACTCCATGGGTTTCATCACCAGCCTTTGGTAATTCCTTGTCCAGCTCAATTCTGGTCCTGGACATTTGTTAGAAATAGTTCCAGGACTGCACATGATCAGGGCAGGTAACACTCAATGCCCCCTTCAGCTCCACAGGCATTTGAGATAGGCAAGATAAGAGCTAGGCTGGTGCACAAGGCCTGTGAGCTTTTGCAGCCCTGCCTTTCTGTCTCCCTGGGCCAAGCCTGTAAATCACTTACTAAAGACACCATCTCCCTATGGCAAACTCAACAGAAATTCCTCCAGTCCTCTCCTCACATGCCCAGCAATCTCCAGATGCACTCCCAAGCAAGACCCACAGAGACACACCAACATAACTTGCTCACAGACATTCCCCCTCTCTGGAAATACCCTTCAAGACATTACCTTCAGCCTGACTTAGATGACCTGGGAATCCTGTGATGACCTCAGTTTTTGAGGAAAGATGCAGAATGGGGCAGTGCTTGGTAGCTAAATTGGAGAGCTGCTCTACGATCAAGGCCAGTGGAGACAGCAGAACAGACCATCCAGTGTACCCACAGAGCCCTGAAAGAGGGGACCCAGACCTCCAGATCTGGAATCATACAGGAGCTGGGAACCCAGAGTCACAGATGGCAAGGTAGACAGACCCTGAGCTCTGCAAGAGGATCTCAGGTGAAGGAGAAAAAAATGGCAAGTACACATACTAACATACAAGGTTCAGGAGAAGGATCTAATGAGACCCTCTCCCTAGAAAAAGTACTAGAGGAAACTAATGACTATTAAGAGGGAAAATTATTTTTCCCAGGGATGAGCCTCCTAGTTGTTTATCTAAAACAAAGTGGCCTACACTGAAATCATATAATTAGAAGAGATGCCAAATAGACTCAGCAGCTCACATTTATGTGCATAGACATATAAATAAGAAAAGTGAAACAACCAGTTTGAGACAGAGTAAGTGGGGGCATGTAGCATGCTGTCTTTTGGGTCACCAATCAGCTCCCAAATCATGAAACAAAGACTTCTTATTAGTTATGAATGCTTTCTGTCACATGGATTATGGCCCAAGATGTTGACTCTACTCACACAACACCATGTACACCCGATAAACCTCCACAGCTCAGAAACTCCTTTTGTCCCCTGGAATGAAATTTCACGGCAAAACACCATTTTGGCTCGTGCTAGCAGAAAGTTAGAAGCAGTCTAATCATGTATTGCTGAAAGATGGTCCACATCACCATCTTTCTACCAGTTTCTAAATTATTTGTAGCATTTATAAGACAAATGTGAAAGAGTTCAATGTTCACAACTTCTAGAATCCAGACCTTCAGTTTTTCATTCTATCTTCTCATTGTATACCAAAAGCATGTGCATGTGTGCACACAGAACAGTGACACTATTAGCATCATATCCTCCTGTGCCAGAGGTGCAGAGTCTCCCTCTCCCAAGGAAACCCATCCACAGAGAGGCTCAGAGGACAAAGATAACTGCTGAGGGCACCATATGGACCAACAGAACCACAGTCTGGCTTATATTCCATCCAAATTCCAGTAGAAATGACAGATCAACAGACCTCTGAACACCCTACATTCACCATGCCATGACATGTGTTCTTCCTTACAACTCCCTACAGCAGAAACAAAGGAGAATCCTAGAAAGAACCTTCAAGCTACCTGCCACTAGGACTTCTGATTGCTAAGCCTTCCCAGAGTACCTCATTGGCTAGGACTATCCAGCTGGGCCTCAGAATATTAACAGTCACCCTACTGGGTGATCAGAGAACAAATGATTCAGAAAGCAGAGTCCTTCTAGCTCTGCTCTTCCAGCCCAGCAAACAGGGCCTTAGTCATGAAAGTTTGTATTATAGTAGACATGCTTCCACTGTCCTAGATCACTTCCTATTTGTTGTTCAAAGCACAAGGTCTTTTGTCTGCACATTGTATTATACACTCAATGTTCAATGCAGCTGACCCATTGCCTTGTAGCTTGGATTTCTACAGCCAAACATAGGTCACATTCACATAACACATAGTAACTGTTCTTACTGTGTAACTGTTGTTAAAGAAAAACAGGCCATAAGTTACAAAACAATGAGGGGTCATGGCAAGGCTTGGAGACAGGAAAGAGAATGTAGATATGATGTAGTCTAGATCTCAGAAAATTATTTTAAAAAGTAGAAAAAGGCTTTATGTCCATGTACTATAGACAGCAGGGATTTGTATTAGAACACATCAGAGATTTCTGAAAACTTTTATCTTGGGGTTTACATCTTTTATTAAAAAAAAGATTTATTTAATTATTATGTATACAGTATTCTGTCTGCATGTGTCCTTGCAGTCCAGAAGATGGCACCAGATCTCATTACAGGTGGTTATGAGCCACCATTTGGTTGTTGGGAATTGAACTCAGGATCTCTGGAAGAGTAGTCAGTGCTCTTAACCGCTGAGCCATCTCTCCAGCCCATAGGGGTTTACATCTTAAACCAGAAAAATAACAATACTGTTAGATAGGACCACAATATTTTACACAGATCTATTTTGGTTGAACAATTGTAACTATAGAAACTTGGTTTCAAGACAATGTCAATCCTTTATCCAAATTCTTGATTGCCCTGATCTGTGGACCCCAAGATATAACCAATCTGTACATTTATGGAGCATCTGAAATTGATTACCTAATTCTACATTGCTAGTATCAACTACTGTTGAAATGGGAAAGCTCTCAACCACCATCCATCCTGCCTCTCTCTTTCTGCACTGTAACTCTATCAGCTTCAAAATTGGTCTGTGAACTCAATTCTTATACAGGTCCCTCTTCATTTATAAATCCCCACTAAAATCGAGAGAGATTTGAGGTTTCTCACTAATTGGTCTATTTTTTTCTTCTCACTGGCCAGTCAAGGCCCACACTGGAATGAGTTGTGGGACTGTCTACCCAGCACAGGGCAGCAGAGGCAAAGAGCAGAGAGCTGAGAGACAGTGTGGGAGTCCGCATCCAGCTTTTTAAGGCACAAATTTCACAACCATGCGGTGGGTATGTAGTCACCAGCACCCACTGATAATGTAAGATGCAAAATCCTGAGCTGCACATGTACAGGATCCTAACAGTCACAAGAGGTGCAATCCACAATAAAGGTGGATCTTAAACTTTTTTATTTATTGATTGATTGATTTGCTGTTTTCAAGACAGGGTTTAACTATGTAGCCCTGGAACTCATTCTGTAGACCAGGAGAGCCTCAAACTCAGGAAAATCCAATTATTTCTGCTTCCTGAGTGCTTGGGTTAAAGGTGTACACAGTCAGCAAGCAGTTGAAGGTGGATTTCACCTCAAATGATCAAGATTAAAGATAGACATTTAATTTCAAAACATAAAACAATCCCTCACAAGTATACTCAACTCTTTGGGTTTTTGTTAATTCCAGAAATAGTCAGTGTGACTACACAGAATAGCCATCACAACAGCCAAGAAAGAAGAAATGAGAAAAAATTTCTTACATTCAGGAGGCAGGGAAAGAATGCTTTTCCTAAACAAAGGAATATGTGGATTTTACTTAAGAAATCTGAACATGTTCATGTAAAATTCTCACTATTCCTAAATAAGCAAGTAAACAAATCCACTTCTGAACATGATCACAATGTAAAAGTACAGACATTTAGGGGTATTCTTACATCAATGTCATGCAGAAACATATTTTAATAATAAAAATGATGGAAAGAAAAGCCTCTGGTATGTTCATCTTGTACCACAAGGTCTTACCTGAAAATCAGTAAGTGACACAGTAAAAAAAAAATTGCTTTGGAGACTTGTAAGTTGTCAGTCTTTATGTTCAGTCTAAAAGATAAGTGTACCAATGTCATTCTCACAGATAGGAAAGATGGAAAACACATAAACAGAAAACTACAAGGAAAAGTCACTTAACAGCAATGTATACTCTGATCTTAGATGAATGGTTATGATGAACTATATTAACCTAAGAATGAAGCTGTTTTTGCCTCTGAGCAGGCTGACTGAGTGGAAGGCCACAGTTCCTGCCATGCAAAACCACAGGGATGTTGTTTTAACTAGCCCTGGCTGATGTCTGTCTCAGGGCTGTGACATCACTGTAGAAAATTGCATTCTTCCCAAAAAATTAAATTATATGTGTCTTTGCCATGCATGTTTTAGTGCACAGTACTTACACAGGTCAGAAGAAGACCGGAGTTGCCTGGGACTGGAGTTACAGCAAATGGTTAGCTACCATGTGGGTTCTAGAAATGGAAACTGAGTCCTCTGTAACAATAGTCAGTGTTCTTAATTGCTTAGACATCTCTCTAGCCCCTCCTTTTATCTAATCTGGGAAATTTGTAGATTAGTAAAATCTTCCTTTCTTCCAGAACCCTTCCTATTCTTCTTCCAAGGCATCGGGTCCTATATGTGCACATACCATTGGACACTCAATGTACAGTGCACCCAACCCTTTACTTCATAGGTGGGTGATCCAGCAATCAAACACAGGTCACATTCAGAGTAATTGTTGTTAAACAAAAAGAGGCCATGGATTAGAGCACAATGAAAGGTCTATGGGATGACTTGGAGGCATGGAAGAGATGGTGGAAATAATGTCAATATAATCCCAAATAATTCTGTTTAAAAGTTGAAACAGGCTTCATAACCATCTGTTCAAGAGACTAGGGATTTGTATTAGAGCACACCAAGTACTACTCACATCATTTCTCTTGGGGTATACATCTTAAACCAGGAAAACACTGTCATATATTAGACAAGGCTATACCATTTCATCCAGTTCTATTTAGATTGAACTGGTTTAACTACAGTAATTTGGTTTCACAAACATTCAGTTCTTTATCGAGATTCTTGATTGCCTGGTCTGTGGACCCAAGAAATGGCCAGTCAAAAATTTACTGATCATCTAAAATGGATTACCTCATTACTCATTTTTTTGAGACGGTTTCTCTGTGTAGTTTTGGTACCAATCCTGGATCTCACTCTGTGGACCAGGCTGGCCTTGAATGCACAGAGATCCACCTGCCTCTGTCTCCAGAGTGCTAGGATTAAAAACATGCATCACCACTACCCAGCTGTCATTATTCATTCTAATATCAACTACTGTCACAGCAGGAAATCTTTCACGATCTTCCTTGCCCATCCCTTTCTCTGCTGTGACTACACCTGCTTTACACTTGCTCAGTGAACTCAATCCTTACACAAGTCCCCACTTCATATGTAAATTCACAATAAAATCTAGAGAAGTTGGAGGATACTCATTCATTGGTCTATTTTTCCTTCCTAAAGACCAATCAAGGTCCAGCCTAGTAGGAGTTTCAAGACTGTCTTTCCAGCACTGAGAAGCAGAGGCAAGATTAGGTTTTCAAAGCAATTATTAATTACATAGTGTGAGGCAAGACTGACCTACAGAAGACATTGATCTAAACCAATGGTTCTCAACTTTCCTAATGCTGTGACCCTTTAATACAGTTCCTCATCATGTGGTGACCCCCCAACTATAAAATTATTCTCACAGCTAATTCATAACTATATGTATGCTACTGTTATAAAATATAATATAAATATTTGTGCTTTCTGATGGTCTTAGGCCAGTCCTTTGATACAGTCATTTGATCCCCCAAAGAGAGTCATGACACATAAGGTTGAGAATCTGCTCTAAATTGATATAAATAAACAGTACTTAAGAAAAAAATGGAATAAAATTCTTAAACTGAGAAACATTGAGAAATAGAAAAATAGCAGTATGCATTTAAAGAAAATGAATTTTAAAAATTATACCAATAATTGATGTTTTAAAATGATAAAAGTAATTGGAAGAACACTTACCTATGCTGACTTTGAAACAGAGTAAACACCGTCATGGTCAAGTGAATACATTAATAATAGGCTGTATGACTTTGTTCCATGTAAAATGTTAACTACTGAGTGCTATAAGCTGACACATGCAGTTACAGCAAATGGCCTGTGTCTCAAACCTCTCAGACAACTTAACTGTCAGCCAGCATGGCACATATCTGCATTGGAAAGTTTGCTCATTGGAAACTGAATACTTAGTAGTTCAAGCTATCCTCCCAAAACTGTACACCCACCAATTCTGTCTGTCTTCATTCATATGGAAGGAATAAATACAGACAGGAAAATTACAGAGAAAGTATAGCTTGAGTTTTCCTGCCTGGCCCACAGTCAGGGCAAATCTCTCTCACCTGCCAGTCCCACAGCCTCTCAGACCCAACCAAGTAAACAAGGAGACTTATATTGGTTACAAACTGTATGGCCATGGCAGGCTTCTTACTAACTGTTCTTACAGCTTAAATTAATCCATTTCCATTCATCTATACCTTGCCACATGGCTTGTGGCTTACCGGCATCTTCACATGCTGTTTGTCATCATGGCGGCTGGCAGTGTCTCTCTGACTCAGCCTTCCACTTCCCAGCTTTATTCTCCTCCTTGTCCCGCCTACACTTCCTGTGTAGCCAATGGCCAATCAGTGTTTTATTTATTGACTAATTAGCAACACATTTGCCATACAGAACATCCCACAGCAAGAAAGTCACTCACCATGTCCCATCAATCCTCCTTTTTAATGGAGACCCCTGTAGCTCACTGCCTTCAAATTCAGTCTGTGATTTAGCTATTGTCTAGTCTTATTCCCCCTGCAGTGTGCAGAGTACACTATTCTTCCTCTTCTGGTCTAAAGGGAGAAGCCATGCTCCACACACAGAACTTTGCCTGTTCTGCAATGGACAGTCTAATATGTGACTCCAACTGCTAATTTTAGGGCTCTGGGGTACTGCAGACATGTAATCCAAGATTCAAGATGGTTTAGTCAGAAGGGTAGCATGGGAGTACACACAGTGTTCAAGTTCATCTCAATCAACATAGAAGATCTTGACTTAAAATTGATTTTCAAAATGACAGGAGACACCCCTGTTCTAGAATTAATTTACCTTCAGGACACACTAGGACTTAATGTTGGTTGTGATCCTGTAATGGTCCCTTGAGCAGCATTTAGAGGCTGGTTTTACAATTGAGTGATAGGCCTTTCTGCTGGTTATAAATCAATGTTGTCTCCTTTGTTATGGGAATGTAGCTGGTTAATCCTGGGGAATAAACATTTACATTTTATTCTACTAATCTTTAACAGGCATGGTTAGCATACTACTTATCTTTGGGGTATTTTTCAGTGCACCCCTCTCTTACTTTCTACTTTGTGACTTGATGTCTCCTAAGAACTGGCAAGCCCTTATACTATCAATTCTATTACCATCAAGTCTACTTTCTTACATCAGCTCTACCCAGGAGATACTGTTTACAATCTCCACAGAATTAATTCCAGATGGATTCTAAACCTTAATGTGAAATGTTCAAAGTGCAGAACTTCTGGAAGGTACTGGAGGAACCAGTGCTCTCTGAATTCAGCAAATCTGTGTTCCATAGCAGTAACAAAAGCACTAAGGGTGCTGGCATTTCACAGTGGTGTCAACAAGGTTATTTCAAAGCACAGTCCCACTCCCAATACTCTGAACAAATGCATCCAGTAGAGTGAAGTTACACAGAGGCTACCAGCCAGCCCCAATAATTGCAAAGACAATGCAGGACCATGAAGAACCACACTGGAGCATACAGGATGAGGAGGACCATGCTGGACTATGCAGGACCAGGCAGAAACATGCCAAACTCTGCATCTGGCCACTTGCACCCACTCAGCCAGGAGAGGACCCACCACACTGGCTCCCATGACTCAACTGACCATATCTCCCAGTCTGGGACAGCAGGCCCTCAGGCACCATGTTGTGGTTTTCTAGCTTGCCCCTGCTCTCTGCTCAGCTCCTTTCAGCAGCATTCACACAGCACACAAAACCACTCTTGTCAGATTCTCTTCAAAGCCAAGCCTGAAGCTAGTGGCCAGAAAGACCTTGCACAACTTCTGACTGGCAGATGACCTGGAATGCTTGATTTGCTAGAGAGGCTTGAGTGACAAGAGCACCTCCCATAGGGTGGCACTATGCTTAAAGTCATAGCACAATGGTTCCAAACCCTGCCCTCCACAACAGAACCAGACCATCTCTAAATCAGCAGAGATTTACATTTCAATAGCACTTGCTCCTGGCTGCAAAAGCAGACTTTGCTCTCTTCCTGCTCTCCACAGGCACTTCCCCTTCTTCCTGGACACAATCTGGCTAGGAAGCTTGTAAAGCTTAAGTTTTGCATCTTGTTTCCAGAACCAGTACAACATGGGTTATACCCCAAATTTGGCATCTAACCTGTGATGGATGCTACCATGCTTGGACCAGAGTATAACTGGTTCTGTGTGAAGTTGCTTCTTCAGATTTGAATCAAGTTGCCTCTTCCATACATAAATTGAAGGCATAAATGGATGGATTCTTACCCTTAGGGTACATTCCTAGGCTTCTAATGATGAGATGGGCCTTCTCTTTAATAGTGCTAAACCTCTTGAAATTTCCTGCCCCTGCTTCACCATACAACTGCCATTTGAAACTACCTCATGCTGTTTTTCTCTATGTAGTGTATGAGAGAAGAATACGTTTTTGAAAAAAGAAAGAAAGGGATGTGGGCACTGACTTTTCGTTTGTTTCTGGACCACTTGTTTATTTTCCACTGTAAACCTGAATGAGTCATCAGTAATAAACACCAAATAGAATCAATACTGAGTCCAAGAAATCAGCCAATTCCTTTTTAATTCTGCCTTACTAAGTTTCTCAGAGAATTAAGAAAATAGGAATGATTTGGGGACAAAAATATCATACAAATGACCTCTATCTAAATTTTTCATGGTGTCTATTTCCCTCTGAAATCCTATAACCTTAAGCTCCACTGTCTGCATTACTTTCAACACTCACATATTCTTAGTCCCACAAGAATAGACAATTGAGCTCTGTGTGCAGCTTTCTATGGCTTTTGCAATCTAATGTCACAATATCTTCTACATTACTCCAAAAGGAAACATTCCTACATTCTACCCAGTAACAAAATCACTTTTGCTATACTACATTTTGATCTAACTTACTTGTTTCTTGCTGTGATTAAATTCTCTAACCAAAAAAAATCTCAGATAATGAACATGTTTATTTGGCTGATATTGCCAGATCACAATCAACAATTATGGGAGCTTAGGATAGAAACTTAAGCTAAGAACTGAAGGCAAATATCACAGGAAATTTTTATTTATCAGAATTCTTTCTTGCTTGGTCACTGTCATGTCATAAGCTAGATCTCTCAACCATCTGAGGCCCAGTTGCTTAGGGTATTGAAACCTCAGTGGAAGAGCATTCCCACACCAATAAATACAATTTCTTATAAACAGAGTAACTAGTGACTCTGATCTGGGTAGAGCCTGGACTGATGTTTCCTCAGATGACTTTAGGCTGCATATTGACAGCTGAAGCTAATTAAGACAGAGAAAATAATATTCGAAGACTTTAAAACACAAACCCAATATCTTAACCATATCTATCATTTAAGCACAAAAACCCAAACATGAAAGTAGCAACAACTGGAAAACACAAATTTGTCAAAAAATGAGAAGTGAGCCTTGAAGATTAAGAAGAGAAAAGTAAAATTGTCTCTCCTTAGGAACTTTCCAAACCAACAAAAACACAAGTAACTCATAACATAATATAGTAATTTTTCTGGAAAAATTATTGGAGAAGATCCATCATTTTCCATAGAAACAATAAATTTAGATGACAATTAATAAATCCAAAACATAGATGGCACCACTGACCAACCGAGACAAATAGACATACCTACAAATATGTATCATGGTCACTTAAACAAGAACAAGATTCTAATTGAAACAAAATCACAAGAAGTCACTGGCCAGTACTCTTCCTGTGCATTCCAGTTCTGTCCTTTGCTGATAATAGAAAATTGATTGGGTGGGGGGAGCTGTTACACCAAAGTTGGAGAGATTTGCTTGAAATTTTCTAATGTTTTAACTTTGTAGAAAATAGCTCTGATCCCTCTATTACTTCTTATCCAATAATATAAAAGTCTTCCGAGATTCACAATGACAAAACCTAAATAAATAAAAAAGTAAATAAATCATCCATGGGAACATGAAGCATCAATATTAAGATGTTGAGTATGGGAAATTTGCAGCATGAATTGAATATAATTGAAAGAAAATTCCCAACAATTTATGGTAGGATTCCTGATTCCAATGGTACATGCAAAGTGGAAACACCCAAAATGCTCAACAGGATTATGAAAAAATAATACACATATTGACACCAAAGCTACAACAATCAAGAATATGTACAATACTTGTGAAAGAATAAAGGAGATAGAAAGAGCCAAGAACAAAAGCAGGAAAATATAGTAAACTATTAATCAAAAGACCAAAGGAAACTCAGCCACAAAAAGTGTGATCTTGACCAATGTTACCCAACTGCTTATGGTTCCATCTGTACAGAAATTAACACAGACTTCAGAACTCCCAGAAAATTAACTCAAAGTGACCCTTAAATGTTATTTTACTGACCCTCCAGCTACTGATATTTCTTCCAAACAGAGAAGCCCCAAGCTTTAGAGCTCTCTTGGCAAATGGGGGTAATCTCCTGCTATGGCTCTGCAAACTCTCATGTCCCCTTGTGGTTCCAGGCAATCCCAGCTCCACTGATGCCAAATCACTAAACAGGGTAGAATAATTTAATGACTATTTCCTGCCACATGGGTTATGGCACATGATCTAGAATCTGCTCTATTCATCTGCCTAACAACATGCATATTACATATTACAAGTATTACAGCCTCCCATAGCTAGGGTGGCAGAGGCTCCCCCTCCCCACAGAATCCACATTCAGGGAGTCTTAGAGAAAAAGGACCATTGCCCAGGTCACCACATGGACCAATAGAATGCAGTCTGGCTCATGGTATCTCCCAGTCACAGAAGCTCTGACAGCTCAACAGAACTGCTCCTCTTAGTCTGGTATCAGTGGTTCCCACACTCACTATAGCATGGCTTGTGGTTTCCCTCACAGCTACAACAGACCCAGAAGAGAATTCTGGAAAGAACTTGCAAGCTGAGTCCCACTAGTACACCTAATTACTAAGCCTTCCTAGGGTCTCACATTAGCTAAGGCCACCCAGTCAGGATTCAGGAAAGTAGCTCCCCTCCTGGTTGATCAGAGATCAAATGACATAGAGAGCAGAGGCCTTCTCAGCTCTGTCCTTCCACCCTAGTGCAAACAAGGCCCTAATTTGGGAAATTTGTATTTTAGTAGAAATACTTCCTGCCTCCCAGAGCAATTCCTGTTCCCTTTCCAAGACACACAGTCCTTTGTGTACAAATACACACTGATTGATTGTCTAATACAGCCAACTCTTTGCTTCATAGCTGGGAAGTCTTGCAGCCAAACACAGGTCACATTCAGAAAATAACTGTTGTTACTATGTAACTGTTAAAGAAAAATAGGCCATGAATTAGAAAACAATGAGTGGTCAATGGTAGAGGTTTTAGGCAGGAAAGCAACTGTGGGCATGACATAGTCATAATCTCAAAAAATTATCTGAAAAGTTGGAATAGAATTCATGGCCACGTGTTCCAGATACTAGGGATTTGTATGAGACCAAACTGAGGATTACTTAAATGCATTTTTTTCTTAGGCTATACATCTTAAACAAGGCAGGGCCACACCATTTTACTCAGATCTTCTATACTGGTTGAACCAGTGTAACTAAAGAAATTTTGTTTCACAATAAGGTCAGTCCTTTAACCAGACTGCTGGATGTGCCGGTCTGTGGACCTCAAAAAATGCCAGTCAGGACATTTGTGGATGATCTAAAATTGATTACATGACTCCATATTGCTAATTTCAAATACTGTTGAAACAGGAAACTTTTCCTCTCTGTCCTGCCCCTCTATTTCTGTACTTTCACTACATCAGCTTCAAAGATGCTCAGTGAACTCAATTCTTACACAGGTCCCTCTTCATTTGTATGTCCCTAAAAACACCAGATGGACTGGGGGACACTCACTAATTGATTCATGTTTCCTTCTCACTGGGCCCAGCATTGAAGGACAGTACTGGACAGCAGAGGCAGGATTAGGTGTTCAATGCAATTCTCAATTACATAGCATGAGGCAAGCCTGGGCTACAGAAGACATTGCTCTAAAAAGAATTTAATAATCAACACCTTTTGAGAGAAAAGGAATGACACTATTAATAACCTAAACACATTAGAGAACAGAAACAAGCAGAGATAAAAGCAGTAATGTACTTAAAGAAAGTGTTAAAAACAATACCAATAAGTGATATTTTAAAATGATAAAAATAATGCATTTTTAAGATTAAAATATTTAGCTACATTGACTTTGAAAAAGAGTAGGACCTTCTCTAGTAGAGGGAATGTCATTTATAAGAGATAGATTTTGCACAAATGCACTTGTTAACTGCTGATTTCTGTTATAGTCAATAGCCTTTTTCTGAAACCTCTGAGCTGACATAACTGTGTCAAGCAGGACTGAACATATATATATCTGCATAGGACATTTGCTTAATAGAAAATTCATATCCCTTGGTGCAAGTTGAACTTCTCAAATTGTACAACAACCAGTCTGGTCTGTCTTCATTCTTAAGTCATCAGTTAGTACATGCTGGGAAATTACAACATCACTCCCCCTGCTACAATCAGGTCCTTTTTAATAAGGATGACTCCAGCAGCTGATTGCCTACCCTGTTTCCCCCAGCAATGTACACAAGAAACTATTCCTTCTATTCTGGTCTGAAGGTAGAAACCATGCTCCAAATGAAAATTTCTTTCCTTTTACTGCAATGGATCTTCAATTGCATTACTCAAATGGATAATTTTGAAATTCTAAGTTGGTACAATCATTCAACTTAAGATTTTGCAGGTGTAATAAAAAGCATAGTAAGGTCACTGCCCTGGAGAGCAACAGATTGGGACCAAGGCAACTTGTGTCAACATAAGAGAGCTTGTGTCAGAAACATTTTTCTAAAAGGCTGGAAATGTAGCTGTTCTAGAATTAATATGCCTTCTCAGAAAAAAAATCACCCCACACACTTTAAAGATTAATAAAGTAAAATTTCTTTAATGATAGCAGGCATCTGTAGTACAAATTGTTAGAAGGTCTTATTAATGAAAACAAACCCAGGAGCCAGATATTGGGGTGAATGCTGGAAGATCAGAGAGACAGAACACAAGCCACAGCTAACCTTACCTCTACAACTTCCCATCTGATCCTGTTTCCTCAAACAGGAAGCCTCTGAGTCCTCATCTGGAATGAATCTCAGCTGAACTGCTGCTAAAAGCCTAAAAGCTTAACCAGGCTCTGGTTCCTGGTCTTCACGCCTTCTTGTCATCACTTTCTGGAATTAAAGGCATGTGTCACCATGCCTGGCTGGTTCCAGTGTGGCTTTGAACTCACAGAGATCCGGATGGATCTCTGCCTCCAGAATGCTAGGATTAAAGGTGTGTTTGCCATCATTTTCTGGCCTCTATGTCTATCTAGTGGCTGTTCTGTCCTCTGATGCCAGATAAGTTTTTTAGGATGCAAAATATATTGGGGGACACAATATATCACCACATGCATCCATCTCTTGTTTGCATTCCACATATGCTGTCATCCTTGTGTCTTAATTTAGGCTCAGGCTCCAGATTACACTTTGAACAATTGAAATAGAGACAGGCAACTTGCCAGTCTAGTCACCTAGGCAGATGGGAGAGTTACACAGAAAAGATATTCCCAGAATAATTTAAGTACACCAGAACTGAAACAGCAGGATCTTCTTCAGTGACACAGTCCTGAGGTGAAGGTCAGAGGAGATGAGAAAGGGAAGAAAAGTAGAAGGTAGAAAAGATCAAAGCTGGGTTGGGGAGGTTTTGCACAAGTTATGTCTCCTATCAACTAAGTTTCTTAAGAAGAAGAATATCAGCCGGGCGGTGGTGGTGCACGCCTTTAATCCCAGCACTCGGGAGGCAGAGCCAGGCAGATCTCCATGAGTTTGAGGCCAGCCTGGGCTACCAAGTGAGTTCCAGGAAAGGCGCAAAGCTACACGGAGAAACCCTGTCTCGAAAAACCAAAAAAAAAAAAAAAAAAAAAAAAGAAAAAAAAAAAGAAAAAGAATATCGTGTATACTACTTGTGGGGGCGGGGAATGGAAGAAAATGGGAAACTTCTAGGAAGTCAGCAGAAAATATCATACAGTTAGACACCCAGTAATAGGCTAATCAAACAATGCTGCATAGGGGAGCACAGGGTTTCTCAAGAACATTACTAAGCCCCATTACTAAATGGCATTGGGCCGGATAACCATAGACTCATGTGATGAGAAGTATTGGGTTCTCAGGATCTGAATCAACCTCACCACTAAGGCCCTGATTCCAGACCATTGGTAGCTCTCCAAAGCATATTCTTGATTTTACAGAAGGTGCTCTCTTTTATTGTCAATACATTGTGCCCTTAGGGAAAGCTTTCAAGGCCTAGGCCCAAGGCTGTTATTAGCTCTCCCAAGAATTTTCCTCCTCCCTGCCTGAGGGCCTAAATGAAAGCCTTGCTTGATCAGGCAATTCTGTAACACAATGATGTTTTCCTTTTTTTTTTTTTGGTTTTTTGAGAGCTACACAGTGAAATCCTGAAAATGGCGCTATAGACCAGGCTGGCCTCAAACTCACAGAGATCTGACTGCCTCTGCCTTGCAAGTGAGTGCTGGGATTAAAGGCATGTGCCACCACCACCCAGGTAGTGTTTTACTTTTTTTTTTTTTTTTTTGGTTTTTCGAGACAGGGTTTCTCTGTGTAGCTTTGCGCCTTTGCTGGAACTCACTTGGTAGCCCAGGCTGGCCTCGAACTCACAGAGATCCGCCTGGCTCTGCCTCCCAAGTGCTGGGATTAAAGGCATACGCCACCACCGCCTGCCGTGTTTTACTTTTAAAATAGTTGTTATCTGGTGTCATAATGCCCATCTCGCAGAACTATGCTTTTCTGAAGAAAAAAACTGGAACTTTATGGCACACCAGGACTTAAGGTTGATTGTGATCCTGCAATACTTCAATGAACAGCTTGTTAGAGTCCTATACTTTGATACAGTGTTAGGCCTAGTGGCTGGTTGTTAATCAGGAGTGGCTCCTTTGTAATGGCTTGTAGCCAAATGTCTGAACAATCTTGATGAACAAATGAGTATCCTACTGTCTTAATCTCTAACAGGCCTGGCTAGAATATACTTACTTTGAGGACTTTTTGATGCAGTCCACCCTTAGCTAAATTCAATTTTGTGAGACTTGCTATTACCTAAGAATTAGTAAATCCTTTATATCACCATTTCTCTTCTTCTTCATTGCACCTTAGTAGTGGAATGCTACCCAATATATGAGATGCCTTTTACAACCTTCACAAAATTAACTATAAATGAATCTTACTCATGAAAGTTAAATGTGGAGGTGGTTGTGGTACATGGCTTTAATTCCAGCACTCAAGAGGCAGAGGTAGGCAGATCTGTGAGTTCAAGGCCAACCTGGTCTACAAAGTGAGTTCCAGCACAGCCAGGACTGTTTCAGAGAGAAACCATGTCTCAAAAAAAAAAAAAAAAAGTTAAATACAAAGTGCTGAACCTCTAGAAGGTAGTGGAGAAACTAGGCCTCTCCAAATTTGACAACCTGCTTTTGATGGATGCACCAAAAGAATGATGAAGTTGACTACAAAGATATTTCTACACACAACTCCCTGCTTCCCATTCTATGAGCAGATCAGCCCACAGAGCAAAGTTATTCAGAGGCCTGCCCTGGGACTAGGAAGTTTCAAGGACCATAGGAGATCACACAAGACAGGGATTTTGGCTGATGGTTCCCATCCAGATCTGGGGAGGCCCTACCACACTGGCTGCTGCACCTCATCATCTGCCCTACCCCATCTGGGGACAGCCGCACCTCACTCACCATGTTGTGGTTTCCCAGCTTGGCCATGCTCTCTGCTCAGCTCCCTGCAGCAACACTCACAGCACAGGACAAAAAACTACTGGTGCCAGATTCTCTTCAAAGTCAAGCCTTAAGATGGCTACTGGGACCCTGCACCACTTCTGACTGGCAAGTCATCTGGAGAGCCTGATTGGCTAGTGAAACCTGACTGACAAGAGCACCTCCCATAGGGTTATACTATGCCTAAAAACAAAGCACAATGGTTCCTGACCCTATTTTCCACTCCAGACAAAGACATTTACTAACTCAGCAGAGATATGCATTTCAATACCATTTGCACTGGCTGCAATAGCTGATCTTGCTATCCTCCTGAATGCCATAGGCTCTTCCCACTCTTCCTTCTGGACACAATGTGGCTAGCTTACACAGCCCATTACACAATGTGGAGTAGAATGGTTCACCTCTCCCCCAGGAGGAAAAATTTCCAGAATATTAGTAATTAAGAGAGATTTTAGAACAAAAAAGGAGATGTTTGTTCTGTTGCTTCATGCTGAGGTCAGATGAACTGAAGGTACCTTTTACCTGGTTGTCACAGGGTCTTCAGACAACCAGGAGAAAAAAAGAACCAGATGACAAACCAGAGACATTTCTTTCCATCATCTTTATAATTTATATATTTTCCTGCATGACTTTGAGGTGAGAATGTCCCTAAATTTCCCTGCTTTTACATTGTGATTGTGTTCAGAAGTGGATTTGTTAACTGAACCTGCTTAGGAAGAGGAAGAACTCTTCAAAAACATGTCCAGACTCCCTAAGTAAAATCCACATGCTTACTTTGTTAACATTTGTTTAGAAGTAACTCTCATGCTCTCCTTGCCTTCTGCAGGCAAGAAATTCTTCTCATTTCTTCCCTCTTGTCTTTTGTAATGGCTATTCTTGGCAGTCCAACTGACTACCTCTGGAATTAACCAATACACAAGGAATTGGGTATACCTGTGAGGGATTTTACTTTATTTAATATTTTTGACATGGGAAAACCCTTCATTAATCTGGATGTTTTGAGGTAATAAGATCCATGTTTAATCTGGGTCAGACCTTCTGGTGGCAGACTACATATATAAAAGATATTGAAGAAAAAAATCTCTTTCTATTTGATTGATTGCCCTGATTGTGGCAGGGATGGTCATTCCTTTATCATCTTTATAGCCCAGTTCTTAGTAATTCTGATGAATACTGAAGACCATACCAGACATCCAGCCTCATGGATTGAAGAAATACTGAATTCTTCAACTTTCCATTGGTAGACAGCAAATGTTGGACTGGACCACAGCCTGTGAGACATTTTAATAAATCCACTTTCTAAATACATACAAAGATTTATTCAATCAGTTCTGTTCAATCAGAGAACCTTGACTAATATATTGTTGTGTTTTCTATTCAGCTGCCCACTGAGTAAGATGTGCTAGCTAACAATAGTGCTCATAAGGACATTCATCCTTCCTTAACTTCCCTCTAATCCACCTATTGTGAACACTACACTTTTTATTTTTGTTAAACTGTCAAGAGATTAAAATGAATTTAAGAAGAAAACTCCTAAAACAATGGAGCCTTCATTCAGCCTTCTGATGGGAGAAAGACCTATTTTTATGAGTCTGAACATGTTCATGTAGTGTTCTCCAACTTCTTAAGCATTCTCAGTTAACACATTCACTTCTGAACATGATCACAATGTAAAGAAAGAGACATTTGGGAATATTCTCACCTCAAAATCATGCAGGGACATATATGAATTATGTAAATCATGGAAAGAAATGCCTCTGGTATGTTCATTTTGTACCTCAAAGTCTTAGCTGAAAATCAAGGAAATAACACTGTTAAAGTAAATTGCTTTGGAGCCTATGATATATGTCAATCATGATGTTTCATCTAATAGATAGATGTATCGATGTCATAATTCTCATGAAAAAACAAGGACAGAGAACACAAATACATAAAATGTAAAGGAAAAGTCACCTATCAGCATTGTGGTCACTGCTCATAGATGGATGGCTTTGCTGACCTATTTTGAGCTCAGAACAAGGCTGCTTTTGCCTCTGTGCAGGTTGGCTCAGATGAAGGCCACAGCTCTTTCCATATAGGACAAAAAGTTCATTTTAACTATCCTTGGCTGCTGTCTGTCTCAGTTCTGAGACATCACGGTAGACAATTTCATTTTTTCCCTTTTTTCTGTTTTAAATCTCTTTTTACTTTGGTCATGCAAGTGTTTTGTCTGTATGTGTCTGTGCACAGTACCAACAGTGGCCAGAAGAAAGCAAGAGATGCCTGAGACTGAATTTACAACAAATGGATGGCTACATTGTGGGTACTGGGAATAGAACCAGATCCTCTGTTTCAACACCCAGTACTATTAATTGCTGAGCCCCTCTTTCTATTTAAATCTTTCTAGCACCTCTTTTTATTTAAAACTTATTTCTATACATTTTATTTAAAAGATATTACACTACTTTACTCTTTCTTCACTCCATCCCTTCTCAAATACTTTGCTTCCAACTTCTTCCTTGTAAAATATGTATGAACAACCTGCTGAGTCTGTTTTTGCTGGTTGTATGTATATGGTTGCAGGGCTGACTATGTAATAGAGAGGAGTAAGAAATTATGCATTAGTGACACTGAAAAGGACTCAAACTTGTATGTCAAAGATCACTATTAAAAGTGTGTTTCAGTAGGAGACCTTGCAGATGTCCATGAATTGATAACCAGGTTGTGCTCATTTTGAACAGCAAATAGGGCAGAGGAGTAGTCTCATTTCTATTAAATAAATAAAATAACCTGACTCAAGAACAACTTTGAGAAAAAAATATTCATTTGACTGATAATTTATGATATATCCTTTTCAAACAAGATGTTTCCATGTACGGTCCCCAAAGTCTCATTTAATGATAACATAAAACACTTTCAAATTCTTAAGTCCTATAGTCTTTAAAAATCCCAACATTTAAAAAGTCTATAGTCTCCTAAATGTATATTCTGTGAAAAAAATGAGTAACAGCCGAGTCCACTGTTTTCAAAAAGGGAAGAACAGGAGCACAGCAAATAATCACTCACATTTAAGGAAACGAAAACAGGAAGCAATGCTCCCATTCTTCCCTTTTTTAATGGCTTCCTATATCACATTGTGCAAATTCTGAGACCATTAATGATATTCTGGGCTATCATTGCCAAGGAGGCTCCATGTTTCAGGCTTTGCCATCCCTAGCATACACAGCTTTTCTACCATGCCAGTTCTATTTCAGACCTGGAGCTGTCCTTGGTTATCTTATGGTTATTGAATCTGCCAAACCTTCAGATGTCCACTGTAAGCAGTGACCTCTCAGGCCTTCTTCGCAAGTGTTTCAAATCTGTTATAGGTCATCAGTTCTACATGAGCCCTTCAATCTTGGATTGGCAATCAAGACACTGAGGCAGAAGAATCCCAGCAAACTACAAAATAGTCTTGGCTCTAGTCAGATAGCAAGCAAGGGTAGTTTCTATTTTTTCAACCTACTGTATGTGGATTCTAATATCAACCTGATCATACTGTATGAAAAGTCAAGAGCCAGAGAATGATAAGTGTTGGTCCTTATTACATAATCCAGGACTAAGACTATATAATGGAATTTTGTTATCCCTCCTGGAAAGAAGAAAGTCTGCTCATCTCAATGAACTTAATATACAAAGTAATCACTCATAAGCATGCCCCACAGAATAACATGATCTACAGAAGCTCTCACAGGTGTGCCTGGAGGAGTGTCCCTTGGCTGACTCTAGATCTTACCAAGTTGAAAATCATTATTAACCATCACACAAAATTAATAAAATTTGCTTTGTAGGAAAAAAAAACTTCCTATTTTTAGTGATATCTCCAATACCAATGAGCCATGTTTGAGGCCAAAGTTTGTAAAACCTTTTGGGTATGGACTTATTCCTTTTGTAGATTTAAGCAACAATTTTCTGAGGACTGCCAGGGCAGAATTGTGAACCTTATGGAGAGTAAGGCACAGTGCAGAACTCTTCTGACTCATAATTTTACCTTATTAAATCAGAATCCCATCAAGCCTCCTCAGAAACTGACCTATGATCTTGTTACCAAAAAGAAGGAGAGAGAAACAGACAGACACTGAGAAAAGGGAGACAAAGAGAGAGTCCCTAAGAACTTGAAATAGATCTTACAAAGTCACCAAAACTGTAACATGGCTTTCTATCAATTCCATGTTGCTCTCCCTAAGAAGATCACACTTTCCCAACTTTCCTTTTGCTAATATCTGTGCTAAATCCATGATAAACATCTATTTTTACCCAGGTGTGGTCAAGTGAGGAAGAGCCAGTTTGGCCTGTTCTCCCTTGGCTGAGTGGGAGCCAGTGGCCAGATGTAGAGTTCTGCGTGTTTTTGTATGGTACTTCATGGTCCAGCGTGGTTCTGCACATCCTGCATGCTCCATTGTGTTTCTGCATGGTCCTGCACTGTCTTTGCAATTTCTGGGCTGGCTGGCAGGCTTTGTGTAACTTCACTCCGAAGGCTGCATCTATGGGGAGCATTGGGACTATGACTGTGCTTTGAAATCACCTTGTTGTTGACATCACTGTGAAATGCTGCCATCCTTAGTGATTATGTTGTTGCTATGCAACAAATATTTGCCAAATTCAGATAGCCATGGTTCCGTATCTTTTGCATTTTCCAGAAGAATTGCACTTTGAACTTTTCATGTTTAAATTTAGGATACATGTGACATTAATTCTGTGGAGCTCATAAACCATATCTCCTATGTAAAGTAGCCCTCCAAAGCTAAAATGAGATGTGGTTTTGGTACTGGATTATGTAATAAGGACCAACACTTATCATTGTCTGGCTCTTGACTTTTTATACAGTATGATCAGGTTGATATTAGAATCCACATACAGTAGATTGAAGAAATAGAAACTACCCTTGCTTGCTATCTGACTAGAGCCAAGACTATTTTGTAGTTTGCTGGGATTCTTCTGCCTCAGTGTCTTGATTGCCAATCCAAGATTGAAGGGCTCATGTAGAACTGATGACCTATAACAGATTTGAAACACTTGCGAAGAAGGCCTGAGAGGTCACTGCTTACAGTGGACATCCAAAAATTATTCTTTGACTTCTACACCTAAACCTATGACACACATGCACATTTTTCTATACATAAATGAGGACATACATACAAACAGATAGAAGTAAATAATAAAATTGCAATTTGATGATATGGCACACAACTTTTATTCCAATATTTGGATAACAGAGGCAGGCAGAGTTCTGGGAGTTTGGGGCCAACCTCATATATATTCTGAGTTCAAAGCAAGCTAGAAATACAGAGAGAAACCCTGTCTCAAAATAAAATCCCAACTCTGATTGTATTGACTCATCCTGAAATTGTTTTCCAAAATGCACTGAAGTATTCCAGCTTAATCTGTAGAGGTCCTGAGGTTAAGGACAGTAACTCTAAAAGTCATTTCTGGTGTCAGCCACTGGTCCCTGTCAAATCATTAACAGAAATGAATATAGAGAAGGGTGATAATAGAGCCAGTTAGATCTCCTTGAATTTTGTCTTCATAATGAATATGATACAAAGACCATTCTCAATAATACACACACACACACACACACACACACACACACACAAAATCACAAATATAGTTGAATATAATTTTGCTCTGTTGTTTGAGACAAGATCTCATTAGAAAGCTCCAGCTAACCTTAAACTCACACTTAATAGTTTAATAAATAATATATATTGAACATATGGAATATATAAAACAAATATAAACTAATATATATTGAACATATAAAACAAATTCCAGTAAACATTTCATTCTATACCATTGGCTCAGTATTCAAAACATGTTTTCTATACAAGAGGGAGCTTCCAAACGTCCTAACCCTGACTTTTCTAACTACAATCTATAGGAACAGCAATAATTTATAATATCAACAAACTCCATAATTCTGATAATAGCCAATATAACTAGATTTTTAAATACAAAAAAGCAAATGCCTCAAAACAACAGCTATGAGTTAGTTACCTTGTAACATTTCCTGCATCCAATTCTCACTTAAATGACCTTGGCAAGCTGTTCCTGGATTATTCCCTTGATCCTGTGCTGTGGGATGTACGGCAAATGTGTTGCTAATTAATCAATAAAACACTGATTGGCCGTTGGCTAGGCAGGAAGTATAGGTGGGGCAAGGAGGAGAATAAAGCTGGGAAGTGGAAGGCTGAGTCAGAGAGACACTGCCAGCCGCCACGATGAGAAACAGCTTGTGAAGATGCCGGTAAGCCACGAGCCATGTGGCAAGGTATAGATTAATGGAAATGGATTAATTTAAACAGTAAGAACAGTTAGCAAGAAGCCTGCCACGGCCATACAGTTTGAAAGCAACATAAGTCTCTGTGTTTACTTGGTCGGGTCTGAGAGGCTGTGAGACCGGCAGGTGAAAGAGATTTGCCCTGACTGTGGGCCAGGCAGGAAAACTCCAGCTACAATCCTGCCATTCCTAACATCTACAGCAGCAGCACTATGAACTCCACCTCTCTGGGTTTCATCACCAGCCTTTGTTAACTCCTTGTCCAGCTTGATTCAAGTACGAGGGGTTTCCAGGGAATAGTTCCATGACTGCAAATCATCAGGGCAGGTGACACTCCATGAATACCCCCTTCAGCTCCACAGACATTTGAGATAAGCAGGACAAGAGCTGGGTTAATGCACAGTGCCCATGAGCTTGTGCAGCCCTGCCTACCTGCCTCCTTGGGCCAATCCTGCAAAACACTTACCAAACACAACCTCTCCCTGAGAGAAACCAGGCAGGAATTTCTCCCAGTCTTCTCACAAGCACAGCAATTTACCAATGCACCCCCAGACAAGACCCTCACAGACACACCCACACAACATGTTCAGTCATTCCCCCTCCCTGGCAATGCCCTTCCAGACATTATATTTAGCCAGACTTAGAGAACCTGGGAATCCTGTGATAACCTCAGTTTTAAGGAAAGAGACAGCAAGGCGGCCCATCCAGTGCACTCACAGGCCCCTGGAATAGGAGACCCTGACCTCCAGATCTGGAATCATACAGGAGCTGGGAACCCAGAGTCACATCTGCAAATGTGGATAGACCCCAAGCCCTGCAAGAAGATCTCAGATGAAGGAGAAAATAAGGTCAGTACACATACTAACATACAAGGTTCAGGGGAAGAACCTAATGAGACCCTCACCCTAGAAAAAGTACTACAGGAAACTAGTGACTATTAAGAGGGAAAATTGTTTTTCCCAGGAATGAGCCTCCTAGTTGGTTATCTAAAACAAAGTGGCCTGCACTAAAATCATATAATTAGAAGAAATACCAAATGGACTCAGCAGCTCATATTTATTTATGTGCATAGACATATAAATAAGAAAAGTGAAACAACCAGTTTGAGACAGAGTAAGTGAGGGCATGTAGCATGCTTTCTTTTGGGCCACTAATCAGCTCCCAAATCATGAAACAAAGACTTCTTATTAATGATGAATGCTTCATGTCACATGGATTATGGCCCAAGACGTAGATTCTGCACTATCCACCCACACAACACCATGCATACCTGATAAACCTCCACAGCTCAGAAACTCCTTTTGTCCCCTGGAATGAAATTTCACTGCAAAACAACATTGTGGCTGCTGGTAGCAGAAAGTTGGAAGCATTCTAATCATATATTGCTGAAAGATGATCCACATCACCATCTTTCTACCAGTTTCTATGTTTTGTGTTTTTTTTTTCCTTTGGTTTTTCGAGACAGAGTTTTACTGTGTAGCTTTGCGCCTTTCCTAGAACTCCCTCTGTAGTCCAGGCTGGCCTTGAGCTAACAGAGATCTGCCTGCCTCTGCCTCCTGAGTGCTGGGATTAAAGGTGTGTGCCACCACTGCCCGGCCAGTTTCTAAATTATTTGTAGCATTTATAATACAAATGTAAAAGAGCAGTTCAATGTTCACAACTTGTAGAAACCAGACATTCAGTTTTCTAATATTTCTTCTCACTCCACACCAAAAGCATACCCATGTGTGCACACTGAACAGTGATACTATTACCATCATATCCTCCTATGCCAGGGCTGCAGAGTTTCCTCCTCCCAGGAAATTCATCCACAGGGAAGCTCAGAAGACAAAGACAACTGCTGAGGGCACCATATGGACCAACAGAACCATAGTCTGGCTTGTATTCCATCCAAATTCCAGTAGAAATGACAGATCAACAGACCTCTGAACCCCCTACAGTACCCTGAATCCCCTACACCCACCATGGTTTGGCTCGTGGTCTTCCTTACAACTCCCTACAGCAGAAGCAAAAGAGAAACCTAGAAAGAACCTTCAAGCTACCTGCCACTAGGACTTCTGATTGCTAAGCCTTCCCAGAGTCCCTCATTGGCTAGGGCTATGCAGTTGGGTCTCAGAATATTAACAGCTACCCTACTGGGTGATCAGAGAACAAATGATTCAGAAAGCACAGTTCTTTTAGCTCTGCTCTTCCAGTCCAGCAAACAGGGCCCTAGTCATGAAAGTTTTTATTATAGTAGACATTCTTCCACTCTCCTAGATCACATCCTATTCCTTGTCCAAAGCACAGATAATTTTTTTTACACATTCTATTATCTGGACTGGTAGGATTTGCTGGGCTGTATACCTAACAACGAGCAGCAGAGGCAGGATTAGGTGTTCAAAGCAATTCTCAATTACATTGCATGATGCAGTGATATTATAAGCTCATAGTCCCCCACACCAAGATGGCAGAGCCTCCTCCTCTCCAGGGAATCCACTCAGCAAAGCTCAGAGGACAAGGGCCTCTACCCAGGTTACCACAAAAGCAACAGAAGGTCATTCTGGCTCATGGTTCATCCCAGACCAAGCAGCTCTGACAGCTCAGCCAACCTGTTCTTCCTGGTCTGGTGACAGTGGTCCCCACACTCAGCATGGCATGGCTTGTGGAATTCCTTACAGCTCCCTACAGCAAAACAAGAAGAGAATCCTGGAAAGAACCTGTAAGCTACCTCCTATTGGTGTTCCTGATTGCTAAGGCTTCCCAGAGTCCCTCATTAGCTAGGACTACCCAGTTGCATTTCAGAACATTAGAAGTTATTCTACTGGGTGAGCAATGATCAAATGACTCAGAGAGCAAAAACCTTCTCAGGTTTTTCTTTCCACAGTATGGTCAGACATGATCCTAATCTGGGGATTTGGTAGTTTAGTAAAATTCTACAATCTCCCAGAGCATTTCCTCTTCCTTTTGCAAGGCACAGGGTCTTATGTGTTCACATTCCATTACACACTCAATGTTCAGTGTAGCCAATTTTTTACTTCATACCTGGGAGGTCCTGCAACCAAACACAGGTCACATTAAAACAGTAAATGTTGTTGAACAAGAAGAGGCCATGGATTAGAACACAAGGAAGGGCTTATGGGAGGGGTTGGAGGCAGGAAAGAGATATTGAAAATAATGTAAACATAATCCCCAATAATTTTGTTAAAAAGTTGAAACAGGCTTTATGGCCATGTGCTCCAGAGGCTAGGGATTTGTATTCAAGCACACCAAGTACTACTCACATCATTTCTCTCGGGGTATACATCTTAAACCTGGAAAACACAGTCATGTATTAGACAGGGTCACATTTTATCCACTTCTGCTATTTAGGTTGAATTGGTGTAACTGTAGTAATTTGGTTTCACACACATTCAGTTCTTTATCCACATTCTTGATTGATTGGTCTGGGGACCCAAGAGCTGGCCAGTGGTAACATCTATTGATCATCTAAAATTGATTACCTCACTAACATCATCTACTGTCACAGCAGGAATGCTTTCACGCTTCTTCTTGCCCATCTCTTTCTATCCTGTGACTATATCTGTTTTCCAATTGGTGAGTGAACACAATTCTTACAAAGGTCCCACTTCATTTTTAGATTCACAATAAAATCTTGAGAAGTTGAAGGATACTCATTTACTAATCTATTTTTCCTTCCTACAGACCAGACAAGGCCCAGTTTGGAAGGAATTTCAGAACTGTCTTCCTAGTAGTGAGCAGCAGAGGCAGGATTAGGTGTTCAAAGCAATTCTCAGTTTTATGGTGTGAGACAACCCTGAGCTACAAGAGACATTGATCTAAACAAGTGATTCTCAACTTTTGAATGTTGTGACTTTTTAATATAGATCCTCATGATGCAGTGATACCCCTAACTATAAAAGTATTTTCACTGCCTCTTTATAACTATATTTTTGCTACTGTTATGAATTATATAAATATCTGTGGTTCCTAATTATCTTAGGCCAGTCCTGTGATACAGTCATTTGATCCCTCAAATGGAGGCATGATCAAGGTTGATAACCACTGCTCTAAATTGATATAAATAAAAAGATAAACAGCACTTCAGAAAAAAAATGGAATGAAATTCTTAAACTGAGGAACATGGAAAAATAGAAAAAAAAAGCAGCAATGCATGTAAGAAAATGAATTTTTAAAATAATATCAGTAATTGATGTTTTAAAATGATAAAAAAAATACTTGGAAGAAAATTTATCTATACTGACTTTGAAATGGAGTAGGCACCTCCATAGTAAAGTGAATAGCATTAATGAGAGATTGTATGACATTGTCCCATGTAAAATGTTAGTCACTGAGTGTTGTAAGATGACACATAGACTTACAGCCATTGGCTTATGTCTCAAGCCTCTGAGCTGATTTAACTGTGTCAACCAGGATTGCACATATCTGCATAGGAGAGTTCGCTAATTGGAAACTGAATACTTAGCAGTTCAAGCTATCCTCTCTAAATAAACTGTACACCCACCAATACTGTCTGTCTTCATTCATATGGAAGAAATTAATACATGCAGGAAAATTACAGAGAGAGTCACTCACCATGCCCCATCAGTCCTTCCTTGTAATGGAGACCCCTGCAGCTCACTGCCTTCAAGTTCAGTCATGATCAAGCTATTATCTAGTCTGTTTCCCCCTGCAGTGTACACAGTACACTGTTCCTTCTCTTCCGCTGGTCTGAAGGGAGAAGCCATGCTCCACACACAAATCCTTTTCCTGTTCCGCATTGGACAGCCCACTATATGACACAAACTGGTAATTTTAGAACTTTGTGGTGCTGCAACTTTATAATCCAAGATTTAGGGTTGTTAGTCAGGAGGATAACAAGGGCAATGCCCTGTGAGGCCACAGACAGGGTTCTAGTTCACCTCAAGTAACATCAGAGACCATGACTAAAAACTGGTTTTCAAAAAGACTTGAGATGCCCCTGTTCTAGAATTAATATACCTTTATGGCATATCAGGATTTAATGTTGTTTGTGACCCTGTAATGGTCCCTTGAGCACCATTTGAGGCCTGTTTATAAATGGAGAGATGGGCCTTTCTGCTGATTATAAATCAGGGTTGTCTCCTTTATTATGGGAATGTAGCTGGTTAATCCTGAGGAACAAACATTTATATCTTATCAGATTTATCTCTAACAGCATATTACTTATCTTTGGGGGAATTTGGGATGGAACCCTCACTATATTAAATGCTACTTTGTGAATTAATATGTCCAAATAAGTGGTAACACCTTGTACCATAAATTCTATTACCATTAATTCTACTTTTCTACATCTCATTTTAGCTTTGGAGGGCTACTTTACATAGGAGATACTGTTTATGAGCTCCACAGAATTAATGTCACATGTATCCTAAATTTAAACATGAAAAGTTCAAAGTGCAATACTTCTGGAAAACGCAAAAGATACGAAACCATGGCTATCTGAATTTGGCAAATATTTGTTGCGGAGCGACAACATAATCACTAAGGATGGCAGCATTTCACAGTGATGTCAACAACAAGGTAATTTCAAAGCACAGTCATAGTCCCAATGCTCCCCATAGATGCAGCCTTCGGAGTGAAGTTACACAAAGCCTGCCAGCCAGCCCAGAAATTGCAAAGACAGTGCAGGACCATGCAGAAACACAATGGAGCATGCAGGACGAGCAGAACCACGCTGGACCATGAAGTACCATACAAAAACACGCAGAACTCTACATCTGGCCACTGGCTCCCACCCAGCCAAGGGAGAACACGCTAAACTGGCTCCCATGACTGAAATGACCACTCCTCCCAGTCTGGGGACAGCAGCTCTTTACTCACCATGTTGTGGGTTTTCAACTTGCCCAAGCTCTCTGCTCAGCTTCCTGCAGCAGCACTCACAGAACAGCATACAAAACCAATGACGCCAGCTTTTCTTCAAAGCCGAGCCTGAAGATGGTGACCGGAAGGACCCTGCACTACTTCTGACTGGCAGGTCGCCGGGAGGGCCTGATTGGCTAGTGAGGCCTGAGTGACAAGAGCACCTCCCATAGTGTTACACTGTGCTTAAAGTCACAGTACACTGGTTGCTGATCTGTCATCAACCCAGACCCAGAACTTTTCTGAATTAGCAGAAATTTGCTTTTCAATAGCACTTGCCCTTGGCTCTAATAGCACACCCTGCTCTCTTCCTTCCCTCCATTGTCACTTTCCTTTCTACCTACTGGACACAATGTGGCTAGCTAGCTTGTGCAGACCACTATGCTATGTGGGGTAGAGTGATTCCCTGTTACACCGGTGGAAGAGTGCCCAGAATATTAACAACTAAAGAGAGACTTAAGCACACAAAAGGAGATGTTGGTTAGGTGGCATCACAATGAGATCAGGTGACTTGAATGTACTTTTTGCCTGCTTTTCAGAGGGACTTGGGACAACCAGGAAAAAGAGCAGGAACCAGATCACAAACAAGATAATAGGTCTTTCTCTCATCAGAAAGCTGGATGATGGCTCTATTGCTTCAGGAATTTTATTTCTGAAAATCAGAACAAACTGTTGGCAAATTAAATAATAATAAAGTGTAAACTTCATGGAAAGTTGAATACTTACAGAATAATGGAGCTAGGAAGAATGTGGTTTTGTGAACCAATGCTAGACAGCACATCTTCCTCAGGGGGGCAGGTGAAAAAAAATGCAACTGTATTATTCAAGGTTCTATACATGAACAGCAGTGGCAGAGTGAATCTTTCTGTGTATGTAAAAAGTTGATTTAATAAAATGTCTTACAAGCTGTGTTCCAGGTAGTCAAACAATGGCTGCTACCAATGGAATGTTGAATAATAAAGTTGTTGTTCAGTTCATGAGGCTAAATATTTTAGCTGGTCTTAAGTATACACCAAAATATAAAGAAAGTAGGCTATAATACTGGTAAAGGAATGAACTTTGTAGCCAGTGTTAGGTCAAGGAGTTAAAGAGAGAGACAGAGCTCCCTCCTTCAATATATTTTATATGTGCAGGTTTCCATAAGAGGTGTAATCCAGACTAAAGGTGGATCTCAAACTTCATTTGATTTTTTTTTTTTGGTGTTTTTGAGACAGAGTTTATCTTTGTAGCCCTGGAACTCATTCTGTAGACCAGGAGAGCCTCAAACTCAGGAAAATCCAACTGTTTCTTCCTCTTGAGTTCTTGGGTTAAAGGTGTATATAGCCACCAAGCAGATAAAATAGGATTTCACTTCAAATGATCCAAATGAAAAATAGGTCTTTAATTTCAAAACATTAAAAAAAAATTCTTCACAGGTACACCCAACTGTTCGCATTTTAGTTAATTCCAGATGTAGTCAGTTTGACTACCAAGAATAGCTGTCACACAGCCATGAAAGAAAAAAGGAGAAAAATTTCTTACCTGCAGGAAGCAGTGAAAGCATGCTTTTCCTAAACAAAGAAAGTATGTGGATTTTACTTAGGAAGTCTGAACATGTTCATGTATAATTCTATCTAAACATGTGAGTAAACAAATCCATTTCTGAACATGATCACAATGTAAAAGCAGAGACATTTAGGGGTATTCTTACTGCATTGTCATGAAGAAACTTATGTAAATTATAAAAATGATGGAAATAAATACCTTAGAAAGTTCATCTTAGTTCATCACAAGGTCTTAGATGAAAATCAATAAATGCCACAGTGAAAAAAACATCGCTTTGGGGCCTATGCAACCTGTCAATCTTGATGTTCTATCTAAAAGATAACTGTACCAATGCTGTTCTCAGATAGGCAAGAAAGAGAAGACAAATACAGAAAACTTCAAGTAAAAGTCACTTAACAACACTGTATACTATGCTATTACATGAGTGATTATGATGAACTGTATTAACCTCAGAATGAAGCTGCTTTTGCCTCTGAGCAGGCTGGCTTAGTGGAAGGCCACAGCTCCTAACATGCAAGACCATAGGGATGTTGTTTTAACTAAGCCTAGCCACTGTCTGTTTCAGATCTGTGACATCAGTGTAGAAAATTTTATTCTGGGCTCTCTCCGCAGCACCATGGCGGTCAGCAAGAACAAGCGCCTGACAAAAGGCGGCAAGAAGGGAGCCAAGAAGAAGTGGTTGATCCATTTTCAAAGAAAGATTGGTATGATGTGAAAGCTCTGGCCATGTTCAATATTAGAAACATTGGAAAGACACTAGTTACGAGGACTCAAGGAACCAAAATCGCCTCTGATGGCCTCAAGGGTCGTGTGTTTGAAGTGAACCTTGCTGATCTACAGAATGACGAAGCTGCATTTAGAAAATTCAAGCTAATTACCAAGGATATTCAGGGCAAAAACTGTCTGACTAACTTCCATGGCATGGATCTTATGCAGGACAAAATGTGTTCCATGGTCAAAAAGTGGCAGACCATGACTGAAGCTCATGTGGATGTCAAGACAACTGATGGTTATTTGCTCTGTCTGTTCTTTGTTGGTTTCACTAAAAAACACAACAACTGGATACGCAAGACCTCTTATGCACAGTACCAGCAGGTCCGCCAGATCCGGAAGAAGATGATGGAAATCATGACCTGAGAAGTGCAGACAAATGACTTGAAGGAAGTGGTTAATAAATTGATTCCAGACAGCATTGGGAAAGACATAGAAAAGGCTAGCCAGTCCATTTATCCTCTTCATGATGTCTTCGTTAGAAAAGTGAAAATGCTGAATAAACCCAAGTTTGAATTGGGAAAACTCATGGAGCTCCATGGTGAAGGTGGTAGTTCTGGAAAAGCTACTGGTGATAAGACAGGTGCTAAAGTTGAACGAGCTGATGGATATGAACCACCAGCCCAAGAATCTGTTTGAAATCCAGATTTTTAATAGTGACAAATAAAAGTCTTAATTATGAAAAAAAATTTCATTCTTCCCTTTTTCTAACTTAAAAAAAAATAAATTATATGAGTGTTTTCCATGCATGCATCAGTGCACAGTACTTACAGAGGTCAGAAAAAGGCAGGAGATGCCTAGAACTGGAGTTACAGTAAATGGTTAACTACCATGTGGATTCTAGAAATGGAACCTGGGTCCTCTGTAGCAACACCCAGTGTTCTTAATTGCTGAGCCATCTCTCTAGCCCCTCTTTTTATTTAAAGTTTATTTTCATAAATTGCTATTTAAAAATATTACGTTCCTTTTCCCTTTTATCTCTTCATTTAATTCCTTCCCAAATCCTTTCTAAATTTTTCCTTGTTACGTGTGGATGAATAAGTATGCTGAAATACATGAAAACAACCTGCTGCATCCATTTTTGTTGGTTGTACATATATGAATAATTGGCCGACCATGTTGTATTGGACAAATAATTAGGGAGATTTTCCCTGCCTTATTCTCTCAGATGAAAGAGAATTCTACTTTTTAATCAATACCAGGTGTCTTACCCTGACTAGGCTGCCTTGGACAGAAAACGTAATGAAGAATAGAAAACTTAGGGTAGAAAATACCTTACCAGTTAAAAGCACTGAAGTTTCTTTCAGAGCATCCAGCTTCCATTCCTAGAATATATAGAAGCTCACTACTATCTGCAACTCCAGATCAGGAGTCTACAACTCCAGTTCTAGGTGATCTGACACCCTCAAACAGACATCTGGTGATATTGACCTTATCTATTCTTATGTAATGGTTGGAAAGTTTGGAATGTCAGATACTTTCCCTTAGTTGCTGGCCCATTCTTGGGTGGATCCCTAGGTAGTGTCATTTTATGGATCTAGGTGTTTCCTACCAGTAAGCCTGTCATGGCAGCTGTGTGGTTATGCAAAATAGAAGGAATATTTTATTGTGTACACTGCTGGCAGAAACAAGGTAGGCAATTAGCTGCTGGAGCCACCATTATGAAAAAAGACCTGACTGTGGTACTGGGAGTGATTTTGTAGTTTCCCAGCATGTGTTAATTCATGTCCTGAATGAACAAAGACCAGATTGTGTTGTGTTGTTTGGGTAGGTTATCTTGAGCCAATGAATACTGAATTTACAATTAGACAATGGTCCGATGCAGGTATGTTCATTCCTGCTCAACACAGTTACATCAGCTCAGAGGTTTGAGAAAGAGGCCATTGATTGTAACTCTACTTATCAGGTTCAGATATCAGCAGCCAACATGTACATATGAACAACATCAGTCTGTCTTTTATTAATTGTATTCCTTGAACTAGATAAGAGCCTACTCTTTTTCAAAGTCAATATAGCTGTTTTTAATCTTAAAACTACATTATTTTTATCATTTTTAAAAAACCACTTATTGATATCATTTTTAAATATTTTCTTTAAGTACATTACTTATCCTATCTCTATTTGTTTCTATTCTCTAATGTTTTTATGTTACTAATTTCATTCGTTTTTCTCTCAAGTGATGTTGATCATTGATTTCTGTGTAGAGCAATGTCTCCTATTGCTTAGGCTTGCCTCATGCTACGTAACTAAGAAATGCATTGAACACTTAATCCTGCCTCTACTGCCCAGTGCTGGGAAGGTGGTCCTGTAACTCCTTCCAGGCTGGGCCTTGACAGCTCAGTGAAAAGGATAAATAAACCAGTTAATGAGTGAACTCCAATCTCTCTGGCTTTTAGTGGAGACTTATAAGGGAACCTCTGCAAGAATTAAATTCACTGACCAACTTTGATGCTGGTCACAGTTCAGAACATTTGAGTCAGGATGGTGTATGAGAGCTTTCTTGCTTCAATAGTAGTTGATATTAGCAATGTGGAATTGGGTAATCAATTTTAGATGCTCCACGAATGTCCTGGTTGACCGTTTCTTGCAATCCACAGATGAGGGCAATCAAGAATCTTGGTAAAGAACAAACCTTATTGTGAAACCAAATTGCTATTGTTATAATAGTTCAGCAAAAAAAATAGAAGATCTGGATAAATGATGTGGCCTTGCCTAACATCACCATTATTTTTCTGGTTTAAGATATTCATCCTTAGAGAAAACATATAAGAAATCTTTAATGTGCTCTAATACAAATCGCTATTCTCTGAAGTACATGGCCATAAAGGCTGCTTCAACTTTTTAAAATAATTTGTGAGATTATAGCTACATCATATTCACATTCTCTTTCCTGTGTCAAAGTTCTACAATGACCCCTCATTGTTTTCTAATTCATGCCTTGTGTTTCTTTAACAACAGTTACACAGCAGCAAAAGTTACTGTGTGAATGTGCCCTGTGTTTGTCTGCAGGATTTCCCAGCTATGAGGTAATTATCTGCACTGGATGTTGGGTGTGTAATGAATGTGCACACAAAGAACCCTGTGCTTTGACTGAGGAACAGGATGTGTTCTAGGAGAGACTATGACCCTTGCTGCTGGGCTGGAAAAGCAGAGCTGGAAGGAATGTGCTGTCCCATCATTTGATCTCTGATCACCTAATAGGGGAACTGCTAATTCTGAGGCCCAGCTGGGTGGCCCTAGCCAATGTGGGATTCTAGGTAGAGTTAGCAATCAGGAGTACTAGTGGCAGGTAGTTTCTGGGTTTTTTTCATGATTCTCCTTTGCTTCTGCTGTAGTGAACTATGAGGAAGACCACAAGCCATGCCATGGTGGGTGTAGGGTGTGAAGAACAGGTCTGCTGAGCTTTCATTTCTGCTGGAATTTGGAGGGATCATGAACCAGACTGTGGTTCTGTTGATCTATGTGGTGACCTTGGAAGTGGCTATTTTCCACTGAGCCTCCTTGTGTATGAATTTCCTGAGGAAGGAAAGACTCTGCAGACCTGTTATGGGAGGATATGATACTTATAGAATCACTGTCCAGTGGACACACATGAGTACTGCTTTTGGTGTGCAATGGGAAGACAAATCTGAAAACTGAAAGTCTGGTTTCTAGAATTTCTGGGCATTGAGTCTCCACATTAAGGTTTGTTTTATAAATGTTACAAATAGTTTAGAAACTTGCAGAAGGAAGTGCTGGGTAATCATCTTTCAGAAACACATGATTAGAATGTTTTAACATTTCTGATACCAGTATTGACCTGATTCTTGAAAGTTCACTTCCATGGAAGAAGTTACTAAGCTGCAGATATATTTCAGGTTTGCCTGTTGTTGGGAAGGTGGATAGGGCAGATTCCAAATCATGTGCCATAATCTATGTGGCAAGAGATAGACATTAAATTATTCTTTTATATCATTTTGTGATTGGGCATCAGTGGGGCTGGGTTTGCCTGAAACTACAGAGAGACATGAGAGTTTTTCAGAGCCATAGCAAGAGAGTACCTTCATTTGCCAAGAGAGCGCTAGAGCTTGGGACTTCTCTGGAAAAAAATATCAGTAGCTGGAGGGTCAGAAATATAATATTGAAGGTCACTCTGAGTTAATTTTGTGGAAGTTGTGAATTTATATACACATAGAATCACAGGTAGCTGGGTAACATTGGTCAAGACAAAACTTTTCCTGGCTGTGTTTCCTTTGTTCTTTTGATTAAAAGTTGACTATATTTTCCTGCTTTTGCTGTTGGCTCTTTCTATCTCTTTTATTCCTTCACAAATATTGTACAAGTTCTTGATTGTTGCAGCTTTGATGTAAATATAGAAGCCACATGGTGTCAATATGTCTACTATTTTTTTTTTCATAATCTTGGTGAGCATTCTGTGTGTTTCCACTTTGCATGTAGCATTCGAAACAGGAATCCTGTCATAAATTGTTGAGGCATTTCTTTTGATTATATTCAATTCATGCTGCAAATTTACCATACACAACCTCTTAATATTGATGCATTATGTTTCCATGGATCATTTATTTCCTTTGTTTACTTATGTTTTGTTGTTGTTAATCTGTGGAACTTTTATTTTATTGGATAAAAAGTAGTATAAGGCTGAGTAAGTATACATGTATTCTTCTTGGGTATAACCTAATTTCATATTCCAATATCCAAGTTAGAGGCTCATAACCACCTGCTACTCCAGATCTAGGTCATCTGACACCTTCTCTTCTTGTATGTCACATGTATGCACATGGGAGGCATTGTCTTTCACACATGAACATATACAAAATGTGGGGATGAACTTACTTTCAAAAGTTCTTCTGACTCATAAAGCAATTAGAGCAAAACAAGTTGCTTTACATGTACAATACAAATCACACACAATTTCTTTAAAAATCTGTTATCTTGCATTTGGTTTGAAAAAGTTTTAGTTCCTTCCCTCTGATGCAGACTTACCAGCAATCATCAGTCATAGGAAACAAAATGGTGCCTAAGTAATCCTAACAAATATTATTTTCTTTTTTTTTTAATAAGATAGTGGGATCCTTTTAATAATCCAAACTATTTCCTACAAAGTCGAAACATCAAAAAGCTTCAAGGAAATCTTTACAACTTTGGTGGAACAGCTCACATCGTTCTATCCACTTTCTATTATCGGCAAAAGACAGAAATAGAGTGCACAGGATGAGTGTTGGCCATTGAATTTTTGTCATTTAATTTTGATTAGAATCTTGTTCTTGTTTAAGGGACCATGATATATATTTGTAATTCTGTCTTTTTGTCTTGTTTGATCAGTGGTGCCATCTATGAAGTTGATTGTTGTCATCTAAATTTGTTGTTTCTCTGGAGAATAATGGATCTTCACCATTTTTTTTTCAGAAAATTTGCTATATGATGTTATGAGTTACTTGAGGTTTTGTTGGTTTCAGAAGTTTCTGTGGAGATACAGTTTTAGTTTTCTCTTCTTGATCTCAGAGGCTCACTTCAACCTCATTTCTTAACACATCTGTGTTTTCCAGTTGTTGCTAACTTCATGTTTGGGTTTCTGCTGCTTAAGTGATTGACATGGTTAATATATTGTGTTTGTGTTTTTAAAATCTGCTAGTACTATTCTCTGTCTTAATTAGCTCCAGCTGTCAACATGAGGTTGCCTAGAGTCATCTGAGGGAGCATCAGTTGAGGCTCTGCCCAGATCAGAATTGCTAGTACTATGGTTTTGAGAAACTGTGTTGATTGGTGTAGGAAGGCTCTTCCACTGAGGTTACAATACCCTAAGCAAGAGGGTCTGAGAATGTTGAGATATCTAGCTTAGGATAAGACAGTGACCCAGCAAGAGAGAATGGAAGTAAACAAAGTTTCTCCAGCAAGAGAGAATGGAAGTAAACAAAGTTTCTCCATGGTTTTTTCCTTCAGTTACAAGCTTGAGTTTCTATCCTAATCTGCAACAATTGTTGATTGTGATCTGGCAATATCAGCCAAATAAACATGATCATAACCTGAAATGCTTTTGGTTAGATAATTTAATTTCAGCAAGAAACAAATAAGTTGGATCAAAATAAGGTACACCAAAAGTGATTTCGATGCTGGGTAGAATGTGGGAATGTTGTCTTTTGGAGGAATGTGGAAGATATTGGAACTTTAGATGGCAAAAACCATAGAAAACTTCACACAGAGCTTAATTGGCAATTCTTGTGGGAGTAGGAATATGGGAGTGTTGAAAGTAATGCAGACAGTGGAGCTTGGGGTCATAGGATTTAAGGGGGAAATAGACACCCTGGAAAATTTAGATAGAGGTCATTTGTATATTTTATCCCCAAATCATTGCTATTTTTTCAATTCCCTGATAAATTGAGTAAGGCAGAATTAGAAAGTAATTGGGTGACTTTTTGGACAAAGTATTGATTCTGTTTGGTGTTTATTACTGATGACTCATTCAGGTCTACATTGGAAAAGAAACAAGTGCTGCAGAAATAAATGAAAAGTCAGTGCCCACATCCCTTTCTCTTTTTTTTTAAATCTATTCTTTTTTAAATAATTTTTTATTTAAAAAAATTTTCTTTCCTTTTATATATCAACCCTTGTTCCCTCTCCCTCCTCTTCTCCTGCTGCCACCACCTACCCCCATCCAGCCACACCTCCTCCTCATAGAGAGTAGGCTCTCTCCTGGGTACATACAATACAGAGAGAAAAACAGAATGAGATAGTTTCAAATGGTGGTCCTGTGATGAAGCAGAGGCAGGAAATTTCAAGAAGTTTAGTGCTATAAAAAGATGGATGTTCGCAGCATGTGAAGCCTAGGAAGGTACTCTAGGGTAAGACTCTATCCATCTAAGCCTTCAATTTATGGAAGGAATAGGCAACTTGATTCTTAAACTGAAGAAGCAACTTCATAGAGCACAGTGTGGTAGAATCCATCACAACTTAGAAGCCAATTTTGAGGGTAACTCATGTTGTACTGGTTCTGGAAACAAGAAAGATGCAAAAGTTATAGGTCATAGATTCTTCCTCTGTGGTTTAAGTTCAGCACTGTTGCACCAATATATTTTTGAGAGAGTCAGAAATCCAGTGAGCAGACTGTGAGAGTTTATTGCATTGTTGTGCCCAGATTGTGATCCCCAGAGAGACCACTGAAGACAAACTTACCATAATGCAAAAGCAAGGCTTTATTGGGGAGCAATACATGCCTAGGCAGGGACTGCAACAAGCCATCCAATACAGTGGAGGCTGGAAGAGGTGCCCAGTCCTCTGCAAGCTCAGTTTTTAAAGGCAAAAACCGCAAGGTTACATCAGGTAGGGGTGCTAGTATGGGTAGAATTCTGATTGGCTCACTTCTAGGAACTTTCCAGAAACCTTATCTTCATCTTACTACTAGGTGGTGGTTGTTTGTCAGCATTTCTCATTGGCTGCCCTCGGGTTGGGACATTCCATGGTTAAACAGTCACCACCAGATGGTTAACTTGATATCAGCAGTTCTGAGAATTCGAAACTCAGGCCTGTTTCAAATTTGGGTTAAGGGCTTGCTTAAAATGGTGGTGCTTTAGTTCTTCAGCATGAAGCTGTAAAGATGTAGCCAGTTTTGTATTTTGACATGATAGGATTTTGTGATACCCAAGCTATGAGACATCTGCTAATGAAGAGTTGCATACAGGGAGTGGAATTAGCAAAAGGAGAGACATGTATGAAAATTTTAAGGATAGAGTTATCTAAGTCCTTTGAGAATGAAGCCCCACCTATCTTAGACAGAGCTATAGGATTTGTTGTTTGCACTGTTGAGTTTTAGTCTTGCCTTGTTCCAATTTTTTTTCTCACTGTGCTCACAGCCCTTTCTTTCTTTTTTAAAAAATCTATTCTCTCATAAATTACATCCTAACTGCAGTTTCCTGGAACTACCCTAGAGGTACAGCCTTTAGAACAGCACTCAAGGCTGAAAGAGAAATCTACAGCATGGTGAAGCTATGCCTTTTCTATCTGAGTGTAATTAAGGAAAGTAAGAACATTCATTTACTCTCTTGATGGTTTCTTTTCTTTATTCTCTCATGTTGTTCTCATCATGCTGTTCTCCCTCATGTTGTTCTCTCTCATTGCTCTGTCCTATCATGCCTTTTTACAGTTTATATATTCTAGCAAACTCTTTCAGAAAAGATAAAAATCATCCAAAAGTTTCACTCATAGATAAAGACCTGACTAAAAACAGAAACATCTTGGCAACTCTCATGCAATATATCTAAGTAGCCACTCATGAGCAAGCAAGGGGCTATGTGTAAGCTTCTGATTATCCAAGAAGACCTTTAGGCTCTCATGGTTTGGGATTCATTAGACCAGTCATTGGTTGGTGACCACACAATCTCTGAGCCACCATTGCCCCAGCCTATCTTGCAGGCAGGTCAAGTATCAGCTGAATGTTTTGTGTCTGGCTTGGTCCTCAATGGGGTCATCCTTATAGATTCCAGGAAGTCTGTTCCACATCCCCTGTTAAAATATCCCTTATTTTAGTCATCTGTTCCCACACTGCCTTCTCACTCTCTGTTTTTTCCTTACTCACCTGAACTTTTCTGTTTATATTCCCAACTGCTTCCAATGCATCCATAATATCTACTCTATTTTCTCATCCCAGGGATATCCAAGCATCACCCCTAGAGCGTCTTCTTACTTTCCTGTAGTTGGAGTTTTCTCTCTGGGGCCAGCCAAGCCCCAGCAGTCTGACAGCCCACCTATAAAATAAACACACAAATGCTTATATTATTTAAACTGTTTGGCCTAATGGATCAGGCTTCTTGTTAGCTGTTTTATATCTTAAATTAACCCATTTGTATTAATCTATAAGTTGCCACGTGGCTTGTGGCTTACCAGTATCTTAACATCTTTTTATGGTGACAGCTGGCAGCTTCTCTCTCTTTTACTTTTCCCTTTTCTTTTTCCTTTGTCCCGCCAATATTTCCTGTCTGGCTACTGGCCAATCAGCACTTTACTTATCGGTTAATCATTTATAGCACTTCCCCTTTTTGTCTTTTTTTTAAAGAAAAGTTTTAACTTTAACATAGTAAAATTACATACAACAAAACAATTATCAAAAAACTTAGTTACAATTGTCTCACACTCCTAAGCAGTCTGGAAGCCTCTTTATTCTCCTACTATCCCCAGACTGCCAGATGGAACCTTAATATCAAGAACTTTGCCGGGCAGTGGTGGCGCACGCCTTTAATCCCAGCACTCGGGAGGCAGAGCCAGGCGGATCTCTGTGAGTTCGAGGCCAGCCTGGACTACCAAGTGAGTTCCAGGAAAGGCGCAAAGCTAAAAAAAAAAAAAAGAACTTTGTTTTAGCTGCTTTTTATACTCAAACTCTGGTACAATTTTCCCCCTTCTTAAATTTTGAAAGCTGTATTTGCCTTAAGTTCTCTAACAATGCTGATATTTCTGATAGATTTTTATTAGCCCAATATTTTCACCAAAACTGCTACTATTCAAAGAAGTCATGTTATGTTCACGATATGTTCTTTCATGAAACATATCATTAACTTACTCAGAGGAAAAGCATTTTTGGGATTTAGTATTTTCACTTCATTAGCTTTAACTCCTGATGTTATCAGCTGTGATATTTAGCATTTCTTATAAGGAACTTTCAAGTGTGGAGAAACTCTTTTTTGTAAGACAGCTATACTTTCTGAAGTTTGATTCCATCTATAGAGCAGCCATTTCTTTTTGAATGCCTGTTTCCTTTTCTCCTTATTAGATTTGCAAAGGAATTACTAATTGCAGGCTGTTTGTTCAAAAGGCAAAAAACTTTTTAAATTTTGCATGTTTCTTCATATCTTGAACAATGTTCAGGGTATAAGCTGCTTTCCCTTGTTTTAAGGATTTTAAAGTGGCTTGTTGATAAATGGTTTCTAGTTAGAGGCTGTCCCTTTACCCAAATTTATCACTTTAGGATGAGGGTGAAATTTCTATTGAACTACTGTAACGCTCTTAGCAAAAAAATATTGCACAGCTATTAGGGAAAATAAGGTATTTTCCTCGACAGTCCCAAAAACCGGCAAAATCTCCTTTCAATTTTTCATTGGAACTGACATTCAAACTCTGAGATGATTTTCATTTTTCTTTTAAAAGCTGTACTTTAAGTTTACCATGGACGTCTTTTGGAGCTGAAAAGTTTTTACAGGCAATAGCGTCATCTTTAGCAGAAAAACTACATTTCCCAGAATTCATTTCTCTTTGTCAGTTCACTGTTACGAGCTAGCTTATGGACTTCATTTCCTATAGTTCTTTTCGGGTCCAGGAGTCAACTTCCGGTTCTTTTTTATTGGGTTTACTTTCACAATTTTTTGCTTTTGCAACAGAAGATTTGAACCAAGTGTTTTGAACTTTCAGTTATGGGACATTGGGAGATTTCTGTTCTCTCCTCAGCTGTCTTCAACAGATGTCTCTCCTTCATTTGACACTGGCCTCAAATCAAAACTGCACCTGCCTCATTAGCATGCATTTGCGGTGGGCACTTCTGATAGCAGCTTTCCTCAGGGCTTGTGTTTGCCTTAGCCAGTCAGGGAAAAACAAAAGCATTTACAACAGAGCTTTCCCATAGCTCCTTCAGAGAGATTTTCTCCCACTGACCTTTATCTCATTTTGCTTTTTCCTCCCCCTCCCCCAAATGCAGAGCTCCAGAGATCTCAGGCTGCTGCTCTGCTCCTCTGTTAGCTGCCTTTGGAGATGGGGCTCCCCCTCCTCCCCCGAATCTGTTTCAAAGTCTAGCAGCTTTTTCAGGTCATGAAATTTCAGGGGAGGAATATGTCCCTTCTCTGTTTCTTCTTCAGAGATTTTTTTCTCTCCAACAGTTCCCAGTTTGGTCTCAGTTTAGTTCCTCTGCCCTAGAAACAGTTTCCCAATACCACAGTGGCAGCTTTTCCTGCCACTGAAGGTAGGGGCTTTTTGTCTGTCTCAATTTTCAGGGTCTGTGTGGTTTGCATACAGATTGAAAATCAAGCTTCTGCTTTTTTAACAAGGGAGGTTTTTGCCATCTCTAAGCTCAAATCAGGCCTTAACCTGGCCCAATTCCACAGTGGGAAATTTGTTTGTTTTGCATTTGTTTGTTTGTGCACTCAAGAACAGAGCTTATGCCAGAGGCAATCACGTTTTAGGGCTAGATTCTCTCATCTCACCAGGAGTGAGGTGAAACAAAGCTTTTCTTATAAAGATGCTTTCTGATTGAAAAAACACTTTACTCCTGCATAGTTCTGCCCTAGCTGGGCTCTTTCCCCAGAGAGCATTCCTGACTAGGCTGACCAACTACAGATGCAGTTCAGGTTTATTGTTTTCCCAGAAAGGTCTTTTCTCTGATAAGGAAAGCTTTTCTCAGAGAGATTTCTTTTTAAAGCTGTGGACACTGCGTAGTCCCACCTAACAACCTGGGACTTGCAGGAAAACGGACAACTGCGATGTTCCCACTAGTTTTAGCTTTGTTTGTTCATTAGCAGTTTTCCCCAGGGGTCCTGCACCTTCCTACCTCATCTCTATGCACCAGGAAGTTCACAACTGCAGGAACTCTAGTATCCCCAGAATACACTCAAACTCGGAGGTACTGCCTAGTTGCTTCTCAGTTGTTGATTAAGCTAAGATACAGTGCTTAACCGAGTTTGCATTGCTTCAGGGGATCTTTGCTTTAGGGCAATTAGGAGCTCCTTTTCATTCTGAAATGCTCACTCATAAACAAAACCCTTAATGCCTCAGCTCAGCTGTAACTGAAAAGGTTGGCTTTTTTGTTTTTCACATGTAAATAGTTTCCTGCCCTATTGGGCTCTCTGTAGCTCTTTACCCATACTCTCCCAAGTGTTTCCCTCAGGGTACTCTGACCCGCTGTCTTTTAGTAGCTTGAAGAGACAGAGCTTAGAAGAGGTTTTTAGGAACTTGTCCCTACCTCCTGCATTGCAGGAAGAATTTTTCTGGCTTGAAAGACAGAATTTAGGGAGGTTTTGCTGTCTTAAGGTTTGTTGTTTTCTTTTAGAGCTAATCACAGGTGGTCCCCATACTGATATCTTCAGGTGATTCTAATTATTGTCCTGAGAGAGTTCTGAAAGGCTTTAGTTTTTAAGTTTATTAAGAGAGCTTTTAGTTTCTCTTTAGAGAAAGATTAAGGCTTTTTAGAGAGATTTCCCCCCCACACAAATTTTCCAAGAAAAGCTTTTTAGTTTAAGAGAAAGATTTTTTTTTCCCCAAGAGAGAAAGACCAACTTTTCTCAAAACTCTTGAACTTAAACTTTTTGGCTTCTTACACCTGCATTTTTTGCCTCAGGGAGAAACACTCTCCCCTGCCCCTTGGCTTTAGCATTTTAGCTGTCCCTAGGCCAAAAGCTTTCATAGGAAACTTTTCTTCTTCCTGACAAGCTCAAAGAAGAGCTTTTTTTTACTACCTGTAAAGCTCAAAGAAAGAATTTTTCCCCCAGTTTGTGTTCATAGTCCCCAAAGTTAGAAAATTGAAGAGTTTTTCTGTCTAGTTGCCTTAAATTTTTTCTACGCAATCTTACACTTCTAAGTTTTCCTACACTATATTACTACACTATAACATATTTTTCACAGATAGAAATTAAGAAAGAGATAGAAGATAGAAATTTTGATAGAAGAGATTTTTGCACTGCAACATTGGACATCCTTCCAGTCCATTTTTTCCTTTTCTCTTGAGGATAAAAACCCCTGCCCCTTATTAATATTCATATTCCATTACAACACCAGACATGTCCTTTTTTTTTCCACTAGCAGGGCCTGACAATGCACTTTAGCCAAAAACTCTGTAATAAAATTATTATTTTCTTTTGTCTTTAGTCCCTATTACTTTGCCTTTAGTCCTTGTTCATTTGTCTTTAGTCCCCCCCACACACCTTTTTTTTCTTTAGTCCCTGTTCATGGTGCCATTCTGCAGGGTGTTTACCCACCAACTGCACAGTTCCCCAGAGTTTTCTTGAGTGCGAGCAGCAGGAAATATTAGATACAAGGATTTAGATTGTGGAGATAAACAGATAGAAAATAAAAGATAGCCTCAAGAGGGCCTGGAACCTATTCCAATGAACCCTCTTTGTCTCTGCCCTAAGGTATTGATAGAAACGCCAAGGGGTGAGCAAAAGACCTCCCCCAGCACAGCCAAGTGCAGACAATCTCAGACACCTTCACTCAGGCCTATGGTCCAATCATCCTCTCTATGCAGACCTGCTGGATAAAGCCACTAGGAACCTGAAAATGGCCTCCCACACCTCCATCATGTGCTGGTCCTGGAAACAAAAAAGATTCAAAATCTAAGGTCATAAATTCTTAGTTTGTGGTTACAGTTCAGCATTGTTGCAGGCATCTATCTATGTTTGGCAGAGTCAGAAATCCAGTGAGGAGACTGTGAGAGTTTATTACATGAAGCTGTGAGGATTGAAGCCTGATGTTGGTTGTTTCTCTTTTTTAATCTTTGCTCTTTTGGGGGGCTGTCACCCAGCTCTCAAAAATTACACACGGAGGCTTATTTTATTATTATTATTATTATTATTATTATTATTATTATTATTATTACTATTTTAATTTTTTTTTCAATTTTTTGAGACAGGGTTTCTCTATGTAGCATTGCACCTTTCCTGGAACTCACTTGGTAGCCCATGCTGGCCTCGAACTCACAGAGATCCACCTGGCTCTGCTTCCTGAGTGTTGGGATTAAAGGTGTGTGCCACCACTGCCCGGCTAAATTAGTTTTTTTTATATGCATTGCTTTTACCTTCATGCATGCCTGTGTGAGGGTGTTGTGTCTCCTGGAACTGGAATCACAAACAGTTGTGAGCTGCCATGTGGGTGCTGGAGAGATGACTTAGTGGTTAAGAGCACTGGCTGCTCTTCCAGAAGACCTAGGTTCAATTCCCAGCACCCACATGGCAGCTCACAACTGTCTGTAACTCCTGTTCCAGGGGATCCAACACCCTCACACAGACATAGATGCAGGCAAAACACCAAAATACATAAAATACAAATATAAATAAGGTTTATTTTTTATTATAAATGCCCAGCATTAGCTTGGCTTATTTCTAGCCAGCTTTTCTAATCTTAAATTATCCCATCTACCTTTTGCCTCTGGGCTTTCATTTTCCTCTGTTCTGTATGATGGATTCACAACATGCCCCCATGGTTGGGCATGTTTGCACATGCCCGGCGGACCTAGACACTTCTGCCTAGCCAGTTCCAGGTCAAAATAGCCATTTCTGGGTCAAGGTGTCTCACGTGACCAGGACCCCATGACTTTGCATGGTTGCATAAGAGCACGCAACGCAACAATGTGATCTGCACATGAGTGGTGTAGCTACATCGACCTGTGTACTTGTGCACCACCCAGCCTTTATAAGTCGGTGCCATATTCCTGGCTCTCTCCTTCTTCTTCTCTACACATGTGTCTCTCCGCAGGCCTGAGCACTCGTCTGTCTCTTTCATCTTAATAAAACTCTTGTTAGTGGATTCTGTTGTGTTTCGTGACATTTCCTCGCAGGGTAAGAGCGCTGCTAAATAACTAACACTGCATACCTTTCTTTACTTATTCTATGGCTTGCTGTGCAGCTGGGTGGTTGGTTTCTGGTGTCCTCTCCTTTTTTTGCTCCTTCTTCCTTTTTTCCTCCCAGATTTCTCCTCCCATTTATTCTCTCTGTCTGCCAGCCCTGCCTGTAATTTCCTGTCAAGATATTGGCTAGTCTACTTTTTATTAGACCATCAGATCAGGTGTTTTAGACAGGCAAAGTAACAAAGCTTCATAGAGTTGAACAAATGCAACATGAAAGAATGCAACATTTCTTCATATCACTGAAATAATTCTTCCACAGTATAGACAAATATTACACATTTTAAAATAATATTCCACAATAGCATGGGTTTCAATTTAAGACCACAAAATGTTGAGATACCTAAGCTATGAGACATCTTCCAAAGAAAGCTAGCTGCATATAGGGAGTGGATGCAACCAAAGAAAGATATGTATGAGAAGTTTCAGGGATAGGGCCATTTAAGCACTTTAAAACTAAAGCACCATGCATCTGAGACAGAGATATATGAATTGGTGTTTGTCCTGGTGTGCTTCAGTCTTGCCTTAGTCCAATCTTCCCTCACTGGGTCTCCATTTCTCTGTATTGGAATTTGAATGGTATTCTGTGCCATTGTACGTTGGAAAGATGTAACTCATTTTCTGATTTTACAAGCTGTCACTGTCAAGAATGTCAGAAGAGACTTTGGACATTTGAACAGTATAGGGGCTATTGCAGATTATAAGGATCATTGAAGTGATTAAATGCATTTTATTCTTGGATGATCATGAGCCTATAGTTACCAGGGTCAGAATGTAGTTGATTGAGTGGAACACCTACCAAATAGGATGATGTATTTAAATGTGTGTCTCTCCTTGGTGACTTTCTTTCAATTGCTTGTGAAACCTCTAGTAGGAGGAGCCTTTATGGATGAAATTACTCACTGGTGGTATGATATGCATCTCTATATTCTCAACTCATTTCCTATTTTTTACATTCCTTTATTGGTGTCTGGTAAGGCCTAAAATGTTCAAATTCCACAAGACATTCTTGATGGGCTCACAATAGCACCCATCTATTAGATGTTAAATTTGACAACTGTACTTGGTCTCTAGAATGATGAGACCACAATAATATTTCACACTCTTTCATTCCTGTTTCATCTGCCAAAAGTCAGCATGATGCCCTTTCCATGTGGCTTCTGGATAGGGAGAGAAGAGGTATTTAGCCTCATTTAGAGGGTTAAAACAATCATGGGCTTGTCTTCCTTGGCTGTGTGCAGGTGCTCAGTGAGACAAGATCTGATGTCTCACATCTGGGCAACATCTTTTTATGAAGAAAATAATATCAGTGAGATTGGTTATCTAAATCATGTCTCATGTAGAGTGAGATCCCTTGGGTTGTTGCCAATTCTCTTAGTCTTTGGTTAAACATTCTTGCTGAGTACTGAAGACCATGCATGTGGCTAAAATTAATTTTTCTTTCTGTGTTGTCAAGACCAGTTGAACAAGTAGTCTTAAGGGTCACTTGGGTTTGAGAGGAATCTCAGACTATTCTAGCCTTTCGTTTATCAGTTGTCCTTTTGTTTATCAGTTGACTTATCCATTGTGAGGATAAGTCAAAGGCTTTGTTTTATGTACTGTGTCATCTTTTGAAGTCTTGAGTAAATCTTTCCCACATTGATCCTCCTTTTGTAGACTAGACAATGTTTCAAATTCATTACATGATGTCTCTATGATTTCTAGGAATAATAAAAGTTATCAATGACTTTTTTCCCAGGGACCTGATTGACCTTGTAGGAAAGGGGAGAAATATTTCCCTTATAGTCCCTCTAACCACATTAGAATAGCTTCCAAGAATAATTATGAAAGACCCAAAAGATCAGTATTACACCATTTTGGTACTTTTAACTACTGTATATTATTTCAATAGCCAAATACAACTCAATAAACTTTTGGTTGACCTACCTTTTAGCCCGTCCCTGAAATAGTTGATATTTGACCTTGCCAAATTTAATATATGACCTCCAAATATCATCTTCAATATGCCTTAAACAACTTTCTCACATCTGCATAATTTGCAAAACCTTTTTAGTCTTCTCTATTATGGAGCTATCCATCATCTTAATATATGTAAGTTCTTTCCTGAGGCCATTTCCATGTTTACATTCTTCTAATATGTTTTTTTTAAATGTACCAATTCCTTTTTCTAATTCCATGAGACATAAGAACATTAACAAATATATTTATGATCTGTTGTGAGAATTTTCTCTCTAGTGTTGGGGGACAAGGCAATGTCTATATCATCTCCATAAGTCCCAGTGACAATGCAAATGCATTTTCATGAATGTCATCCTGGGAAATCAATGAGTTCTTTGAACATGGTTGAAGAGATACTTAAAGGAGTTGAATACTGAAGTAGTTTGAATAAAAATTGCTCCCATAGTCCCATATAGAGTGGCAATATTAGGAGATGTGGTCTTGTTTGAGTAGGTGTGGTCTTGTTGGAGGAAGAGTGTCACATTCACTCCATACTGCCTACTGTTCTGGATGTAGAACTCTCAGCTCTTTCTCCAGGACTGTGTCTCCCTGCACATCACCATGCTTTCTGCCATGATGATAATGGACTAAACCTTCTAAAACTGTAAGCCATCCCCAATGAAATGTTTTTCTTTATAAGAGTTACTGTAGTCATGGTGTTTCTTAACAGTAATAAAAGTGACCATACTGGAATGTCTTCACTCAGTATATACAATGGTTCTCCCATAGCTAAATATGTGTTACTCACCTTCTCTCTACTGTTCCACTGTCCATATACTATAGTATGACATTACATTTCTCAGTGTCGAAAGGAGATAACCTTGAAAGCACTCAAGGTAAATACCCACTTTGAAGATGACCTTGTCATATATACAAATAGAGAATCCACCTTCTTTCTAATATTTCCCAGGCTATGTACTCTAGCTCCTCCTGCAAACCACAAGATCACATGTCATTATGGCTGAATTGCTCACAGTTGGTTGGGAAAGAGGCTGTATATCCAGAAGGAAAGAAGAGCTCCTTCTATGATGGAATATCAATGGTCAGCAAACCTGGTGGTGGCTATCCTCTTAAGCAGGCAAAACTGATCATAGGAAGGTGTATATTATTTGTCTTTATATAGTGCTGAGCAACAAGAATTGAATCAAAGAGTTAAATAAAAACTGTATCTAAGATAATGAAATAAATTAATATAACCTAGGTACAATCAGTGAAACTAAACCTGAAAGAAAACATAAGACAGTCTTCATATACTACATGGCATCACTATTATAACCATGCTTTTGGTTTTTAATGAGTGTATGTTGGCAATACAAAGAAATACATAACCAAAAATTATCGATTTGATGTGTACGGCCTTCAGTACAACACAACTAAAAATTCATCTTTAAACTATAATGCCCTAGCTTATGATAAAGATCTTTCTACAGAGGATCTCTCTATCTTCTCCATGGATGAGCATCCTGTTACCTGTTTTATTATGGACATGTGATTGATAACAGAATACAAAAAAGGGTGAATGAATATTTACATATTAGCATCCTAATCTTTATAGCCCTGGTTAACCTACTACTTATATTTGGGTTATTTTAGTAGCAGCCTGCCCTTAGCTAAATTGTACATTGTGTGACTATTTCCTAATCATTGTTAAATCCTTTCTATCACCACTTCCACCTTATATACCACAGCTTAGTAGTAGAGTGATACCCAGTACATGAGATGAGTATTTAACTCCAATTGAATCCTGCATCTAAATGGCAAATTCAAAGTGCAAAACTTCTAGAAAACACTAGATTCTTGGCCTCTTTGAGTTTGGCAACCTGTGTAGGCCTTGGAAGATTTCTGTAAAGACCCTGATGTATTGAGACAGAAACAGGCCTCATTCTCTAAAACAGGGAATATGCTTTGTAGAGCTGGTAAATGTCTGAGGCCAGGATCTTTGGGGTGGGGGGATGGCTTAGGAACATGAGAAGCCACCTCTTTCTACACATGGGGCTATGATTATCAGTCGCAAGGATATTGTGGACATTGTTTATAATGTCCTTGAGTTATCCTGTGTTCCTCTTGTGCAAAGTTGTCTGATTTGCCTCCTTCTGAATTTGCATACTTCCTTTGAAATTTGAACCCATTGGTTTACATTAACAAGTAACTTGCTGTTGAATTTAGTACAAACCTCTAGCCACCTGTACTAGGTTTGTCCTTAGATTGGAAGCCAGGGCTGGGAACTACTTTGATTTGTGACTTCAGCTCACTGGTCTTGTCACTCAGGCCATACTATCCAATCACAGCCTCCAGAAAACCTAGCAGTCAGCTGGGAGGGCACTTCCAAAAGCCATGCTTCTGGCTCAGCTCATGTCCTGAGGAAGTCAGAAGTTTTCTTGTGTGTTGTGCCTTGTCGTCCACTGTGGGGAGAGTGCAGGTCAGCTTGTTGGCTACACTATGGTGAGTGAAGACCTGCTTTCCATAGACAGGGATGTGGGGCTGGCCTTGGGGAGTGAGGGACCACTGTTCCCATGTCAGGAGGAGTGGCTGGCCATGGTGAGTGAGAGACTGCTGTCTTCCAACTAGGTGGGCTATCTGAGCTGAGGGAGCTAATATGGTGGTTCCTCCTCTTGTTGAGTGGGAGCTAGTGGCTAGACAAAGAGTTTGTCATGTTCCTGCTGGTCCTATGTGGCCCTTGTAACTCCCTGGGACAGGGTAGCAGCCTCTGAATAACCTCATTCTGCTGGCTGTGTCTGTGCAGACCAATGGGATCAGGATTGTGCTTAGAAATATCCTTGTTTTTGACATCACTGTAAAATGATGTTGCCTGTAGTGCTTGGATTGTCAATATGGAAGGCAGATTTGCCAAACTCAGAGAGCCCTGGTCTCTCTAGTATCTTCCAGAAGTTCTGCAGTTCTAACATTTAACATTTAGATTTAGGATCTGTCTAGAGTTAATTTTGTGGAGCTTGAAAATTATATTTCGTGTTTAAAATAGCACTCCACTATTAAACTGTGATGTAGAAGAGTAGAATTGATCATAATAGAACTCACCAGATAAGGATTTACTCATTTTTAGGAGACATTAAGTCACAAAGTAAAATTTAGGTAAGGGAGGGCTGCATCCCAAATACTTCAAGATAAGTAGTATGCTAATCATGCCTGTTAGAGAATTGTATGATAAAATGGAAATGTTCATTATTCAGGATTAACCAGGTTTAAAGTTACATTCCCATAACAAATGAGACAGCCTTGATTTACAACAAGCAGAAAGGACCATCTTTCCATTAAAAAATAAGCCTCTCAATGCTGCTCAAGGAAATATTAAAGGGTCACAATCAACATTAAGTCCTGGTGTACCATGAAGAACTAATTCTAATTCTAGAAGAACTGCATCTCTAGTTTTTTTGAAAAGCAGTTTTGAGTCAAGGTCTCCAACATTCAATGACATGGACTTGAAAGGCTGTTGGTAGCCCCGCAGGGCATTGCCCTTCCATTCCTCCCTACTAACCACCCTAAATTCTCAGATTACAGGTCTGTAGCACTAAAGAGTTCTCCAGTTACCAGTTGGAGTCACATAGTGTGCTGTCCATTGCAGTAAGGGAAAAAAGATTTATGTGTGGATCATGCCTTCTCCCTTCAGTAGAGAAGAGGAGGAATGGTGTACTGTGTACACTGCAGGGGGAAACAGACTAGACAATACCTAGATCACAGACTGAAGTTTAAGGCAGGAAGCTACAGAGATCTCTACCATAAAGAGGGCTTGGCAGGTTGCTCAACACATATCCTTCATGGGGCTCACCTGAGTTCAGATCAAAGCACCCAAATTAGTAGGCCCATAAGTACCTGCTGGTTCAGGTTCAGGTTCAGGTTCAGGGGATATGATAGCCTCTTTTCTTGTTTGTCACCTTGTGGGAGCCCGTTCTCGGGTTCCTCGTGGCTTTACCCAGCAGGTCCGAATAGAGGATGATTAGACACGGGCCTAAGTGCAGGTGTCTGGGATGGTCTGCACTTGGCTGTGCTGGGGGAGGAGGTCTCTTGCTCCACCCCATGGCGTCTCTATAAAAACCCTGGGGCAGAGACAGTCGGGGCCCATTTGGAATAGGTTCCAGGCCCTCTCGAGGCTATCCTTTATTTTCTATCTGTTTATCTCCGCGATACTCTCCGCAATAAATCCTTCTATCTAATATTTCCTGCTGCTCACACTCAAGAAAACTCTGGGGAACTGTGAGGGTGGTTGGGTAAACGCCCTACATCACCTATACACACATGGAAGACATCCTCTTGAACATACAAATGTACTTATAAAATTTGTTTTCATATGTTCTTGTGACTTATAAAGCAATTAGAACAAAACAAGTTGCTTTAAGTGTATAGTACAAATCATACATTTATTTATTTCTTATTTCTTTAAAAAATCTGTTATCTTGGGTTTGGTTTAGAAAAGTTTTCCTTTCTGCACTTGGATATAGACTTACATCTGATCATCAATTATAAGAAAGTGATCCCAACTTTTTTGAACAAGAGGTAGATATAATAGCAGAGTTGGTATAGAAAAGTTGTATTTTATTATGCTGATGGTCATCACATAAGGTTCCCACTCTAAATTCCCAACTATGGTCTTAAGCCTACATTGCCAATTCTGCTCACCTGTGCAATATATCTTAGCTGAAGTTCTGGTCCAGTCTCTAACAGAAGTCTCTGATTCAAGGGTCAGGATCATGGCAGCAATGCTCTAGCCACAGGGCTGATTAAGGTATTGTCTTTACAAGTCTACAGAGCAGAACATTGTTCTTGGACTTTGCTTATGTACCATCCAGTGGGCATCATGGGGTACTAGGATTGTGTCTGGTTATCTGAAGTGGATGATATACCTGGATTCTGGTTATCAGGTACAACCTTGGGTGAAGTGTGGACTAGCATCCATGGTCTCTTAGTATCTACAGATTCTATCTAGGACCTTCTGGCTTTTACAGTTTTTTATTGAGAAGTTAGGTGTAATTCTAACAGATTTGCCTTTATATGTTTTGTGTTTTGATTATTATGTGGCAAGGGTCTAGTCTATTAGGGTTCTTTTAGCTTCTTGTACCTTCATAGGCATGTCTTTCTTTAGGTTAGGAACGTTTTCTTCCATGATTTTGTTGAATATATTTTCTATGATTTTTATCTTGAATTCTTCTCCTTCTTTTATCTCTGTTATTCTTAGGTTTAGTCTTTACATTGTGTCACAGATTTTATGGATATTTTGTGTTAAATATTTGTTGGATTTAACATTTTCTTTTACTGATTAATCTATTTCTTCTATGGTATTCTCAATGACTGAGAGTCTCTCTTTCTTCTCCCGCATTCTGTTGGTTTTGCTTGAATCTGTAGTTCTTGTTTTTTTATTCAGATTTTCCTTTTCCAGAATTACTTCAGTTTGTGTTTTCTTTATTGCCTCTATTTCAATTTTCAAGTTCTGAACTATTTCTTTCACCTATTTGATTATTTTATCTTGGTTTCCTTAGCTTTCTTTAAGGGATTTATTGATTTATTCCAATTTTTTTGTTGGTCTTTTTCTCCATTTCTTTAAGGGAAATTTTTATTTCCTTCTTAAGGGTCTCTATCATCTTCATAAAGTTATTTTTAAGGTCATTTTCTTCTGGGTCATCTGCATTGGGATGCTCAGATCTTACTGATGCAGGATTACTAGTTCTGGTGGTGCCATATTGCTTTTTATGTTGTTGAATGTGTTCTTACATTGCCCTATACCTATTAATTCCTTCAACCCATACAGTTTGAGCTCCAGGTCACTCTTCTTCCAATTGGTACATGTGGGGTCTGTGACTTCTGTGGTTTTGGGTGCCTCAGGTAATGGTTGTTAGGGGTCAGAGGAGGAGACTGCTGCCCAGTCTCTGGGGCTCTGGTTACTGTGAGGAAGGGCATGGAATGTACTTTTGGAGCCCAGGGGCTAGAGAAATGAGCTCTCCAGCCAGGAGGTCAGGGTCTCACTTTTTTTCCCAATTGATGCAGGAGTGAAACATGGCTTCAGTAGTCACTGGTGCCACAGGGGAATGCTTGGTGAACCATGTTCAGTATTTATATGTGTGCATAAGAAGTTATACTGCCTCTTTGATGAAATCTAGATGAATAAATTTAAAAAGCTAGAACACAATATCAATGATGAAATACCTTAATCATGCTTTTAGTAAAGCCAAATTTATAACTGTTTAAGATTTATCATCACTTTAATGTATGTGGCAAATAATCTACTTTGCTGTTCAAATATGAAATCATTGCTACTCATGGGCTTGGCACATCCTATAAGTATATTTATAGTATCAGCCATTTTTTTGTGTTCTAAAGGGACTTTCTAAGCTGGGCGGTGGTGGCACACACCTTTAATCCCAGCACTCTGGAGGCAGAGGTAGGTGCATCTCTGTGAGTTTGAGGCCAGCCTGGGCTACAGAGTGAGTTCCAGGAAAGGCACAAAGCTGCACATAGAAACCCTGTCTTGAAAAACAAAACAAAACAAAACAAAAAGTAAAGGGACTTTTGGTCCCAACTACAGTGTTATAAGGAAATAAAAGGTTACTAAATGACTGTATGATGGCTTTTCAACTATCAGGGAATGACTAAGTCATTTGGGAACATGACAACTGCACCAGGTTCTTTGTAATTAGACAACGGTTGATTTGTATAGTCTGTCAGCCCCTGGGACAGAAGAAGAGTGCAGCTCACCTAGGTCCACATATAGTATTAATTTCAAGATCTACATGTTCAAGTTGCAGGATGTCTTATTTGAACACAATACTCTGGATAGCTAAGAATTACTACAAACTTTTCTAAATCATGACTTGAGGATGTGGGATTTTTTTTCCAATTACAGTGCTGAAATCTAATTTTCTTTTAAAACTAATTTTTTCTCTACTGATAATGAGTTCCTTGAAGGTGGAAACTCAGAAGCCTCTACATTCATCACAGTGTCAGGCAAAAAAAAATGCAGATATCATTAATCAAATAAAAATCAATCAGGATTCTGGCAAAGGCACAGTACAGGAAGTCAAATGAAAAATTAAGTGTTTAAACAGTCCCTAAAAGTCCCTCTTGTAGAACATTATTTCAAGGTATACTACATTTGTTTGTGCTGTGGAACATTTGTTTAATGATGCAAAGATGTGTTGCATTGTTTTTATGTTGCATTTGTTAAACTCCATGAAGCTGTGTTACTGTGCCTGTCTAAAATACCCAATGATCTAATAAAGAACTGAATGGCTAATATTGTGACAGAAGATAAGAATAGGTGAGCTGGCATGTACTTAGAATAAATAGAAAAAGAAATCTATGGACAGAAAAAGAGCAAAAGAACAAGGATAGAAGAATGCTAGGGGCCAGCCACCCAGCCAATCATGGCATAAGAGTGAACAGCCACCCAGCCAATCATGGCATAAGAGTGAACAGCCACCCAGCCAATCATGGCATAAGAGTGAAAATAAGATTTAAAGAAGTAAGATAAAGGTCAAAGCCCAGAGGCAAAAAGTAAATGGGATCATTTAAGTTAAGAAAAGCTGGCTAGAAACAAGCCAGGTGATAACCAGGCATTTATAAGAATAAGCCTCTGTGTGTGTATTATTTCCTTGGGAGAGGTGAGTGGTAGGCTCCCAAGAGCAAAGGACCCTCAAAATGGTGAAAACAACCAACAACAAGACCCTGATGGGTGATGGTGCTTTGTATGCTGTAAATGTGTTGCTCTGATTGGTTGATAAATAAAATGCTGACTGGCCAGTAGCCAGGCAGGAGGAACAGGCAGGATAAGCAGACAAAGAGAATTCTGGGAAGAAGAAGGCTGAGTCAGTAGATGCCAGCCTGCCGTCCAAGAAGCAGCATGTAATGACACATAGGCAAAGCCACGCAACACACGGCAACATATAGATTAACAGAAATGGGTTGAGTTTAAATGTAAGAGCTAGTCAGTGGTAGGCCTGAGCTAATGGCCAAGCAGTTTTAATTAATATAAGCATCTGTGTGTTTACTTGGTTCTGAGTGGCTGTAGACTGCAGGGCCACAGGAGCTGGGCAGGACCAGAAAAACTTTCAGCTACAAGACCCCTTCTTGCAGCCCTGGAAATAATTGCTGGCATTGTCACTGGAACAGTAAGACTGACTACTTCTCTATCTATTATCAGTTTTCTTCTCAGTTTATCCAAGATCTTTAACAGGTGGCTCAGATCATTCTCACCCTCCAGGGCCAAATAGACTTGCTGGCCTCCATGGTACTACAAAATAGGCAAAGATTAGGTTTATTAACAGCAAGAGAGATAGTCTTTGTATCTTTCTCAGGGAAGAATGTTGCTTTTATGTCAACCTGTGAGTTATAGTTAAAAATACAATCTTTTATCTCCAGATAGATCTCCAAACATGTAAGAAACAGCTCTATTCATCTGGTCAGTAGATGACTGACAGTCCAATATGCAACTGAATACTATCCTTCTCAAAGACCATGGTAAATGAAGACCACATGAGAATAGGAAGAAGCAAAGTGCTAGAGAGGCCCACAGAAATCCACAAAGATACCCCCACTACAGACTGCTGGCAATGGTTGAGATACAGCCCGAACTGACCTACTCTAGTGATGGGATGGCCAAACACCCTAATTGTCATGCTAGAAACCTCATCCAACTACTGAGGGAGGGATCTGGACGCAAAGATCCATGACTAGGCCCCGGGTGGATCTCTGGGAGTCCAATTAGTGAGAATGAGGAGGGTTTATATGAGCGAGAATTGTTGACACACTTCTTTTCTTAATCCTACTAGTTACAAAGTATTCACTTATAAACCTTATATTCTTGTTTTGTAGATTTCTTTAACAGATTCAAAAGATTTCTTTTATTTTAAACTTTAAATCTTTAAAATTTTTTTTGAAGATTTATTTATTATGTATACAGTATTCTGCCTGCATGTATGCCTGCAGGCCTGAAGAGGGAACCAGATCTCATTATAGATGGTGTGAGCCACCATGTGGTTGCTGGGAATTGAACTCAGGACCTCTGGAAGAACAGCTAGTGCTCCTAACTGCTGAGCCATCTCTCCAGCTCTCTCCAAAAAGATTTCTTACAAGACTTTTAATCAGTTGTTATTATAGGATTACCAGCCCCTATGTATGGAGCCAGAGTCCTACAACCGCTGATGATATCCTAATGGCAAAGATCAAGTATACCCCAAAGATTTCAATGCCCCCATTCAACAAGAAGTTGACTAATGATAACATTGCTGTCCTGATCCCTGATTTTTATCAATAGTATACAAAAATTGGGAATGTTAGCCTCTTGAAGCCCAAGTGTTCAGGCTCCAACCCCAGACTACCCTAATTGCCATAACTGCTATTTTTAGCCCCACAAGACACAGGTGGCCACACTACAGAAAAAAGAGGCCCAAGACCAGGTACAGAATCCCACCAATCTCTGAAGTTGCTCTAAGATCAGGCCACAAAATCTTACCAATCCCTGAGTTTTCCTAAGGTCTGTCCAGATAAAGCTCACCAATCCCAGGCCACCCTGGAATGCTTTGCCACCTCCATCCCTATGGGATACTTGCCCACTCAAGCATGTGGTTTTTGCATAACTTGTCCTTCTCCCTGTTCCCTCTGCCTTGCTGAAAACCATTAGATTACATTACCTAACACTAGCCACTCAGCTCTATTCCCTTATTTGGATACTTCATCCTCCTGATGCTGACAACCAAGGCCCATCAATCAAATGCTCCCTTTGGTTCATCTAATTAACATGTCCAATTAAAATTAGACATCTTATAGTAACAAAAGTCTCCCCCCTTTACCTTTTTTTTTTTTTTTTTTTTTTTTTGGTTTTTCGAGACAGGGTTTCTCTGTGTAGCTTTGCGCCTTTCCTGGAACTCACTTGGTAGCCCAGGCTGGCCTTGAACTCACAGAGATCCGCCTGGCTCTGCCTCCCGAGTGCTGGGATTAAAGGCGTGCGCCACCACTGCCCGGCCCCCCTTTACCTTTATAAACCATCTTCTTATGTGCCACATCTTTCTCTCTTCTATCCAGAGGCAGTCCTTTATCCCACTGGAACAAATATCCCTTTTCCTTTCCCCTTCCAACTCATTGTCCATCTCCTCTACTGCCACATCCTAGCCCAATCTAACACAGACCTCCCCTTTTCCTCTTAGTCTGTTCTGACAGACCTTCTGACTGAGTGAGAATGGAACCACTGTAACTTTTCTTCCCCCATTAATAAAGAATTTCTCAGTGAAAACAGATGTTTGGATGTGGTTTATGTCTAATCTGGGGTGCAAGAGGAAGCCCTCACTGTGCAGGGATCTCTTTGACCCTTACCCCAAGAAACCCTATATAAAGCCCACTCAGTTCTCTGCTGCTTCTAGTGAACAAGTGGGAAGCAGTTGATTTTCAACTACAAGGCTACACAGTTGTTGGATATGGTCAATGCTTCTGACTCTTTATGTGGAAATATAGACATGGGAAAATATGGACTTCTTAGGTAAGAACTGTTCACCATGTCCTGGGACAAAGAGACCAAATGACCATTGAGTGCCCACAGCCCTAAGGAGAGAGGGAGGAGCAGCAAATAGAAATGTAGTGTGAACCACAGCCAGAAGGCTCAAGGGTAGCCAGCTCAGCAAAGGGCCCCTGCAGCTTCTGGGCAACAGTGAACAAGGACAGGGATAGGTAAGCAGCTCTGGGCCCCCAGCTGTGCTTAGAAGAAAGAACACCTAAAGAGGAGTTTGCTTTTAAGTTTGGGGGCATACTGAGAAGGATGGAAATACCTGCCAGCAGAGGGAGATAAACAGGATATGCAGAATGTGCCCTCTGTACTTGGACCAGTCTGATGGCAACATTGTTTTTCTTTCCAGGAAGCAAAAGCTTTGTAGCTTTTCTGGTAGTGCAATCTAGCAGTGATGTGTTTTAAATAGTTTTTAAAATATTAGTGAGAAAATTTGAATTTCAGGGTAAAATGGAGTGATTGTTTTTTTCAATTTTAAACAGGACTGAAAGAATTGGCACGCAATACTCTTATTACATAATAGGAGGAGAAAGGGAAGTTGCTGTAACTTCGGGCTTAAGCAGCAATTGTAACTGTGTTTTGAAGAGTTTGAGAATATGGAAGATAAACTGAGAATGAACAACTTGTGGATTCCCTAATCCTGTTGTAGGCAGGTGATGCTGAGTGGTCAGTGCAGTTTTAGTCCCAGATGTGCATGGTAGGCATCCAAGGAGTACAGTCTGTAAATAAAGTATCTTCCAAACCAAACAATTGCCATCAATTTCTGTTAGACTGAATAGATCTTAGGTAAGGAGACGTACTCTATAGGCCCTTTGTCAGACTGTTTGTGCCTTTGTCTTCTTGTATCAAAGAACAGGAATATCGCAGTTCCTGGTACTCGTTGCTGTGGCTCTAACTCTTTAGCTTTTTATCTCCTCTTTTATATTTCTATTTTTTTATTCCTTCTCATCCTAGTTCATTCACCTGTTTCTCAAGTGTCTGTTATTCTTTATTTAGAATAATAAAGATGGCTGTCATCTTAGCCTGTTCAAAACCCTGGGTAGAGCCTATTTCATGACATTATTTGAGATAAAATTGATACCCAGAACACGTTATTTAGCCTTTTCATAAAAGAGCAATGAGCTTGTGAATATTTTTGTGCACACAGCCTGATCAAGGTTGTAGTGGGGTGTTAGACTAGGTTTCCAGAATTTAGACTAGGTTTTCAGAAGTTCCCAAATGTACTGGGTGATGCAATTTCTGAGAGGGCTAACCATGGGTTTAGGACGGTGTGCTTTCCAAACTGGAAATCCAGCAGCTTTTGTATTGGGTAAGCATTCACTGTCACATGAGACCTTTGGGATTTCTGGCTTGTAGCAGAACTCTCACAGCCCTATGCTAATGTCAATCTTGCCACACTCTGGAGATTTATTTTAAAATCTTCAGATGTGTGTGGGAGAGATAGTGTGTGTGTGTCAGTGAGCCACCACATGGATGCTGGGAATGGAATGTAGTTTCTCTGAAGGAGCAGCAATTGCTTTCAAGTGATGAGCCATCTCCCTAGTTCAATGATAAGCTTCTTTTGAGAGTTAAATGGACTTTGAAGTAGCAATGAGTTTGAGCTAGAAAAGCATGCCTCATCTCTATTCCTAAATGAGAGAAATATATTTTTAAATATGTTTTATTTTATTTTAAATCATTTGTATTTGTGTGTTACTGTAGATATGTGTACCTGAGTGCAGGTGATACCAGAGACCTAAGGAGAGCATCAGATTGCTTGGAGCTGAAGTTACAGGTGGTGTGAGCTGCTGATATGGGTACTCGGAATCAAACTTGGGTCTTCTGGAAGAGCAATAAATGCTCTAACCACTAAGCCATTTGTGGTGGTTTGAATACAAATGGCCAACATAGGTGTTATATTTGAATGTTCAGTCACCAGAGAGTGGTACTATTTGAAAAGACTACAGAGATTAATAGGGATGGCCTTGTTGTAAGAAGTGTGTCACTGGGAGGTGGGCTTAGAGGTTTCAATAGCCCATGCCAAGCGCAGAGTCTGTCTCTCTCTCTGCCTACAAATCAGGATGCAGAACTCTCAGCTACTTCTCCAGCACCATGTCTGCCTGTGTGTTGTGATGCTCCCCACCATGATGATAATAGACTAACCTCTGAAACTGTAAGCAAGTTCACAATTAATTAAATGTTTTCTTTTATAGGAATTGCTTTGGTCATGGTATCTCTTTACAGTGTCTCTTTAAAGAACAGTGATTAAGGCACCATCCCTCCAGCTCAAAATATTTTTATCATGTAAAATTAAATATAAACACTGGGAAGGGCAATTGAAGATACTAATTGTCTTGTTACTTAAGAGAAATTTGAATAATGCCAAGTTTTGTGTGCTGATACTGACATTTATAGTTACTTCTTACATTAATATCATCTATTTTTCCTTTATATTCTCTTTGCAGGGACCTTCCTTTCCTCCATTTTCTGATTATGGACCTGTACCAAATCTAAACTCCAAGCATTGTGTAGCTGCAAATCTATTTGATGACCACTGCAATACTATTTCCTATAAACCACTACCTCCATCCAATCCTTATCTCAGATCTGGTGGAGGCTACAGCACATTCAGAATGTCACCTGATCTCCCCAAGAATGTCTTCCTCTTATTATGGTCATTACTCAGGAATGAGCCACATCTATTTTCTCACAATTCTTCGGCTTTGGCTTGCAAACCCACCTAACATAATGAATAAGACCCTTACATTCCTAGTCACCATTTTAGATAGAGCTCTGCTAAAAACTTTAGTCAGATCTCCCCACAGAATGCTGGCCACGTGTCTAACTCTGACTAAACTCCATTTTTATTCTAATAAATAATTCAAATTTTACATCTCCATTAGAATCTAATCATTTTTTTATTCCATTACCAAACACATTTGGCCAAGCAAAAGTACGACCTCCCAAAAAAGACTTTCGTCAAGAGATAACAAAAAATTAGAATAAAAATTCCTCTGATTATCCATCTCACTTAAATATTGAGGAAATAGTCAGTATAATATCAAAATAAAAATTACCAAGAAGGGCAGAAGCAGCAGTGCTGGGTCCTGTGTGCATGTTCTCTAACAGTGGCTGCTCTCACCACAATTTCAGCATGAATTCTGTGCATATGTGTCCACAGAGTTCTTTCTCAACTTGAGAGGCTGTGGGAAATCTGACTGAAGAAACAGTCTGTGATCAAGAGACTTTAGAAACTGTCCCTTTGGAAAGGAAAATGACAGAAAAGGAATGGTCTGTAAACTCCTTATTGATGGCTTAAGCTTTGAAACCACAGAAAAAAAATTGAGAAGCTATTATGAGCAATGGGGAAAGCTCAAAAACTATAGGGTTATGAGGGATCCTGTAAGCAAAAGACAGCAGGATTTGTTTTTGTAATTTTATCATCAATGGCCGAAGTTGATACTGCCATAATTACAAGGCCTCATTCCATTGGTGGGAGGATAGTTGAGCCAAAACATGCTGTAGCAAGAGAGGAATCTGGAAAACCAGGAGCTCATGTGACTGTGAAAAAGCTGTTTGTTGGTGGAAATAAAGATATGAGGAACACCACCTTAGAGATTATTTGAGGAATATTGAAAAATTGGTACTATTGAAATAATTACTGATAGGCAGTCTGGACCAAAAATAGGCTTTGACTTTGTTCCTTTTGATGACCATGATCTTGTGGATAAAATTGTATTACAAACATATCACACCATCAGTGGTCACAATGCAGAAGTTATAAGGGCATTGTCTAGACAAGAAATACAGTCTTGAAGTCAGAGAACTCAATTCTTTTAAGTTGGTCATATAATTTGGGAAGATTCAGGAAAGTCTGCTCTGCTGGAGAAAATATGGCACTAGTAGAAGGCTTTGAGAATTCACATCCACACACCGTTTCTAGTTCCCACTCTCTGCTTCAGGCTGTAGTCTAAGGATGTGCAGTTTAAAGATATAAAGCCTGTTTTAGCTGCCATGTCTGATACTTGTTGCCATGCCACTTTCATGGTGATCCTGTATCCCTCTGGAGCCGAGGACCAAAATAAACTCTCTTATAATTTGACCTAGACATTATATCACAACAACAGAAAAGGAAGTAATACAAATCCATTTAGTTTTACACCTGAATTAGTTATTTCATGCAAATGGAGGAGAATTCTACTTTTTAATCAGTATCATGTGTCTGATCTTGACTAGGCTGCCTTGGACAGGAAACATAATCAAGAATAGAAAACTAAAGGTAGAAAATACCATAGTAGTTAAGAGCACTGAAGCTTCTTTCAGAGCATCCAGCTTTCATTTCTAGTACATATAGAAGCTCACTACTATCTGTAACTCCAGCATCAGGGGTTCTGCCACCATCTCCTGGCCTCCCTGGCCACCAAAGCAGAGAAGGCTTAAACCATAAATATTATTTTTCAAACTGTGTGGGGTAGTCCATTCTTTTAGTACCAGTAATCAGGACACAGAGGAAAGAAGATTGCTGTGAGTTTCACAGCCTGTGCTACATAGTCTACACACACACACAGACACACAGACACAGACACACAGACACACAGACACACACACACACACACACACACACACACACACACACACACACATACACTCACAGACACACACAAACAGTAAAAGAACAAAATTTAATAAAATACAAGAATAGGAGCATTGGAAAATTGGAACAATACTATACTATTAAAGTCATTTCAAGTGTCTACCACTGATGCCCATAGAACCATTTCCAAAAGTATGTGTGGCCAAGCATGCAAGCACATGCCATCAATCCCAGCCACTGAGAGAAACTGAACATTTGAAGGTGGGCCACCATGTAGCTGTGTGGTTGCTACACGAGTGTGTGGGTTCATGCAGATCAGTGGAATGAAGACACAGAGGCATCTTAAGAATGAATTTAGCCTATCATGGCTGCAGAGGGGTCCAGCCTCGAAGGACTGAAGCACTAACCCTTTGCCTAGGGCATATTTATTTACTCCATTTTACAGTTCAGATAGTTAATCTCTGTACCTTTAAAGCAACCCAAAAGAAGCTCCCAGAGACCAAATGCCAGGAGCAAATTACTTGATTTATGAGGTACCACGGTTTTCTGGGTTTCCTGGACCAAATTTTGCATAGGCCTTTCATCCTTGGAGGACTCTCTGATCCTTGGCTCTCAAACAAGATTCACATAGGGTGATAAGATAAACAAAAGGTAATTGAAACAAAAGGTGTGGCTAAACAAAGGAAGGATTAGGTCTAGGTGATGCTCTCTGGAGCCAAGCCAGGAGCTCAGCAGGAATGCCACTATAGATGCCCCTTTTATTAAAAATAAATAAATAAAATAAAATAAAACAATTATCTTGAAGGTTATGTAGCCTTACAGCAAATATAGCCTTTCTATCTATTTGTCTTTTTATCTTACACATGTATACTAAAACACATTTTACAGCCACTAAAGTCACTATAGCTAATACAAGGGCAACACTTTTTAGGATAAGAAGTCTATTAAAGTGATTTGTAGGATTGAATGAGGCTATAGTATCTGTTAGATTTTCCATAATATCCATTCCTGTTGTATCAGGTAACCTTCTTACAAAAGTTTCTTTGATTTCTTTCTGTAAATCAAAAACCATTTGAGAAGCATTAGGGTGACCTGTAGCAGGAATCTTAAAGGGTCTTATAAAAAATCAAACCTGAGCCAGTTATTGGGGTGAACACTGGAAGGTCAGAGAATCAGAACAAGCCACAACTAACCTCACCTGGCCAACTTCTCAGCTGGTCTTGTTTCCTCAGACTGGAAGCTTCTGTGTCCTCATCCCAATCGCTCTCAGCTGAACTCTCCTAGAAGCCTGAATGCTTAACCAGCCAAATGCTTAACCAGGCAAATGCTTCTAGTTTCTGGTCCTCACACCTTGTAAACCTTTCTGCTTTCTACCACCACTCCCTGGGATTAAAGGCTGCTTTCTGGGATTAAAGGCGTGAGTCACCACGCCTGGCTGTTTCCAATGCGGCCTTGAACTCACAGAGATCCAGAGGGATTTCTGTCTCTGGAATGCTAGGATTAAAGGCGTGTGCTAACATTTTCTAGCCTAAGTATCTTGTGGCTTTTCTGTTCTCTGACCCCAGATAAGTTTATTAAGGTACACAATATTTGGGGGAACACAATACCACCACAGTGACCCAACAAATGCATTCTAACCTTTTTCCAATCACATTTGCTCTCATTAAATCTTAAGGGTGGAGGCTGGAGAGATGGCTCTGCGGTTAAGAGCACTGACTGCTCTTCCAGAGGTCCTGAGTTCAATTCCCAGTACCCACATGGTGGCTCACAACCACCTGTAATGAGATCTGGTGTCCTCTTCTGGCCTGCAGAGACACATGCAGGCAGAATACTGTATATATAATAAATAAATAAATCTTAAAAAAAAATCTTAAGGGTGTGATACAATAACAAGAAACATTCCAATCACATTTTAATTTTATCTGCTCCTTCAAAATCTCTAACTGATCACCTAACACTACAACAGCTTGCCTTAATTCAGCTAATTCATTTACTATCTCACTATCAATTTTATTTTGTTCAGTCCAAAGTTCTTCTGAATGCCTATGTCAGTCTCTAATGAATTCAGCGGTTTGGATTTCTTTATGAAGCACTACTCCAGCCGTCGCTGCCGTAGCTGTCAATGCAATGATTCTCATAGTAACTGCAATCACCAGGCCAGCCATACGACATGTTCTTTTTAGTATTCTTTCAATGAGCTTCTGTACCAGGATCATTTCAGGAGAATCTTGCCATGGCCTCGACAACTTCACTGGTATCTAGATTGCTGGCCTTGCTCTAAGAATATATAAACTTTAAAAGGTTAAATTTAGAGACATGCTAGAATTAACACAGGTATGTAGGGTACACTGTTCACAAGTGATGCTGCAATTATTTTGGTGCCATTGTACAGGCCCCTTTAATAGCAAGTAAGGTAATGGTACACATGCCATAATAGGATGGGTTTGATTTAGTCTAAAAAACAGTGTACTTATTATCCTTAATGTTTAATTTTCCTTCTCATGCCTTAAAAGGGTGGAAGCTAATTTCCACAAGTTAGTCTGAATCAAATTGCCAAACTGTAGGAAAGGACGTGCCATTCCAACTCCATGCCACCAAATAGGTTCATTAATAGAAGCACTGATTTCCACAGTTCCATTTATATTATACCATTTTCATCTTAACTCTGAGTGAGAATATTTTCTTTGAGGCAAACCATAAGGGCGCCAATCAATGACGTCTCCATTGGAGATATTAATTAGCACTCAAGGTTTCTCACTCTTACATTGTTGCCAATGTACCCTGTCAGATTCCTTGTTGGTAACCCTCATCTCACAGAATAGCAGATTTATGGAATTAGTAGCATTAATGTCTTGTCCTTTAAAACCAGATGTATGCAGCATATAAAACTTATTATGATAATCTTGGGTAGTATTGACTATGGATAGCCATACTTGAGGTGTTATTTTTAGGCACTGAATTACATTCCCCATGCAAATAGGAATTCCTTGTACTCCAACAGTGTAATTGTCAATCACTCTACCCTCCTCCATTGGCTGAGCGGGACCTCAGTTGTCATAAGGACCAGGTAGCCAAGAAGATTCATTAACCACTACAGGGATATTCTTATCTCCCCAACTTACTGCTTTGTTAATTGGAGGATTGGGGATATAAACCCAATAATTATGATCCATCCCTTTCACCTGTACCGTTACCACGGAAAGTATGGCAAGAAATAAGTTTGTAGCATTCAGAGGCTTGTACTTGTGAGTCATGCCAAGTATCATCTCTCCTTTGTCACACAAACTCTTAAGCTGTCCCCAGGTTGGAAGGATTAGTTATTGCAAAGGTCTCCTGTGGAAACATAAGCATAACCTCAGCCCTAACTTAACACTTTCCCTAAACTACTTTGATGTAAAAATATTTATAATACATGGGCTGACTTGATTCAGCAATTTTTTTTTCATAACTCAATTTTGTTACTGATTCATTAGCATTTAAAATTTTTTTAACTTAGTAGGTCATTATTCGGACTATCTCTGGGGGGTCCTCTTATCCTCCTTCTGTTTAACAAGTATCTCTTTATAAGGTCTAATCTATCTATATTATCTATATAAGCATTTTGTAATTTACGTTCTACCAAGGCTAATTGTTTTTCAGCCTCAGCTGTAAACTGTCTTGGACTGTTTAAATCTTGAGTCACCTTGTAAAATTTGAAACAAATTAGTTAATTTTTGAGTAGACAATCCAATTGTAGCCTCAACCAGTTAATATCATCCACTAATTTTTGAAAATCATTAAGAGCAAGCAGTCTCTCTCTCCCAATCTGTACTTTCCAAGGCTGAATTGTCAGTTTACTTAATTTATAGCCTAAATAGCTAAGAGAATCTCTTCTTTGTATTTTTTCAGGAGAAATTTGTAATCCGCAAGAGGGTAAATTTTTTCTGTACTACATTAAACATTTTTTCTAAGATATCTGTATCAGAAGCAGCCAATAAAATATCATTCACATAATGATAAATAATAGATTGGGGAAATTGTTTATGTATCATTTTTAATAGTTGATTTACAAAATATTGACACAATGTTGGGCTACCGGCAGTGGCCCCTACTCTAAATTTGGATAGCCAATTTTTATTCTACCTTGTCTTTGTATAACCTTTATTTATCCTTTTAATTTTTTCCTGTGCTCTCTCCAGGAATATATCCCAATTTAAACATCAATTTACAAGCTGTTTTTGAAATTGTAAAAATATTAATTTGAGGTCTCCATTGTCACTTATCTCTTTCTTATAAATGTATGGCTATATCAGCCATATAAGGCTTTAACATTTTTATCTGTTCTTTAGGCTGTATACATTTAATCCATTCTACATTGTTTTACTTGAGATAAGGTTCAAATGTCTACAAACTGAATGGAAACTTCTTTTAGAGGCCAGCTGGGATCCCAGGATTCTTGTGTAACTATAGATATATCCAGCATCAGAATCCAATAATCCTTCAATCTCAATCCTATTTAATTTTACCTTAATTTAGGCCATTCATCATTGATAACTGTTTGTCAAAACATCTTTTCTCCTGTACTTCCAAAGCCTCCAGTTCTACATATAGGCACCATTTTGCATTTAAGATATCACCAGCTTCTATTTCCATGGTCCTTTTTATATATGCCATCTATAAAGGCATTAAATACAATCTCTATAGGATTTGAAGAGGTAACTTTAGGTAATACTCTTCTAGAGTATTTTTATAAAATCTTAAAAAGAAGATCTTTTTTTTAATAGATCCCAAGTAACATATTAATGCAATTTGCCAATTATTAACAATGTGATCAAACAATTTATCTGTATTTTATTTACTGGAAAAATAATTTTGTAACCTCTTTATCAGAAGAGATTATTTTCTATGGGTTTTTATCCTAGCAATCACATTATTTAATAAGCTAACAACTCAATCTGTTTCAGGTGTTATATTTCTATAGAATTAAACCAAGAATTTCTAGAAAGCAACTTAAAGAGCAGAGCCAATTTCTCAGTAATATCAACAGACCCAATATATTGTTGAAAATTATGAATCTTGTTTCTTTAGTTTATCTACTATGAAAATCAAACATTCATCCAAACATTATTAGACAATCAAAAGAAGAGAACATCATCTATCCATTGAATGATTAATATTTCTGGAAATTTAAACATTATTGACTTAGCATTCCATGTCTTGACTGTAACCCTTCTTTACCAAAAGTTGGGCCTTTTAAAACTTCCTCTTTCTTCCATGAAGGGACTATACTAATAATGAGTTATTCCCATCATAAAGGAAAAACAGAAAACATTTCCCACAAAGGGATCTTTAATATTGAGTTTTTCCCACTCTGAAGGAAAAATAAAATAATAATAATTAAAAAAAACATTTAAACCAAAGTTAAGCAAACAGACAACAAAATTCCAAGCTCTGGGCTTGCTTACTAGTTCAACCAGCAGCAGTGATGCCCACCTGCTGACTCTTTGTAATTCAGATGCCGCCACTCTGTGCTTCCAGGCTGAAAGAGCTCATAGTTTTAGCTACCCTGAAATATTTATATCAGAACGATAATATTCTTCCTCTGTTACTACTGGGAAGAGACTTTTTTCTTTCCTTTATTTCTCTTTTATGGGGCCTTAAAATCTTTAGGCCTAGTTTCAATATTTTTCCACTTTTTATTGGGAAAATCCTATTTTCTTGATTAAAATTTTTTCCCCTTTCTACCGGGAAATTTCCTTTTCTTCCTTCTTCTCTATTGGGAAGATTTCCTTTTTTATTTCCTTTCTTTCCCTTTTCTCTGTTGAGAAAGGTCTTTTTCCTTGATTTATTTCATGTCTCAGGAGCCATTCTATTTCTATCTTTAAAAAGTGTGCAGTTACTGCTTTTTATTTTGACAAGCATTTAGCAACTGTACATTTTGTTGCTTCTGAGATGGGGAGTTTAAATTCCCCATGACCCTGCCGATCCTGGAGTCCTCTTACCCTGAGAGCGCTCCCTCCAGTTCCTAAGATGACCAGCTCCTCTGTCCTTCTGCGGATCTTTTTCCTTCTTCAAGCCATGCGTTGGGCACCAAATGTAGCTGTGTGGTCTCTACATGAGTGTGTGGGTTCATTTGGATTAGTGAAATGAAGACACAGAGGCATCTTAAGAATGAATTTAGCCTATCATGGCTGCAGGGGGCATCCAGCCTCAAAGGACTGAAGCACTAACCTTTTGCCTAGGGCATATTTATTTACTTCTTTTTTACAGTTTAGATAGTTAATCTCTGTACCTTTGAAGCAACCCAAAAGGAGCTCTCAGAGACCAAATGCCAGGTGCAAATTACTTGATTTATGAGGTACCATGGTTTTCTGGGTTTCCTGGACCAAGTTTTGCATAGGCCTTTGATCCTTGGAGGACTCTGATCCTTGACTCTCAAACAAGATTCACATAGGGTGATAAGATAAACAAAGGGTAATTGAAACAAAAGTTGTGGCTAAACAAAGGAAGGGTTAGGCCTAGGTGATGCTCTCTAGAGCCAAGCCAGGACCTCAGCAGAAATGCCACTACACCACCAAATTACCATGTGACATGAACTGCCCATCATGAGCTGGGTGTTATCAAAATCACCAAGTCATAAAGTAGGACATGCACAGCAGCAATCTGTTATCAAATGGAAGTGGTATACAAGTGATTGGGCCCAAGCAGGTCCTGAAGGCACAAGCAAGCTACATGAAGAAGTTGCCCAAATGCCTATGGTGGTGCACCTGTTACAATGCATTCTGTTGTCAAGCATGTACCTATAGGCACGGTTGCCTGAGTAAGAGAAGACTAGGGTCAGTTGCTGGTTCTATAAATTATGCAGGCACCACCCAGAAGTGGACAAAGGCAGCATTTCAACCACATTTGTGGACAAGCCTGAAAGATATTGGTGAAGGATGTAGGGGGCACAAAACAGCTTGACCACACAGCTGCCATGACAGGCTTACTGGTAGAAAACACCTGGATCCTTAAAATGACACCACCCAGGGATCCACCTAAGAATGGGCCAGCAACTAAGGAAAATTACCTGACATTCCAATCATTCCAACCATTACATAAGAAAAGATAAGATCAAGATCGCCAGATGTCTGTATGAGGGTGTCAGGTCCCCTAGAACTAGAGCTGCAGACTCCTGATCCTGTTGTTGCAGATAGTAGTGAGCTTCTATATGTTCTAGGAATGGAAGCTGGATGCTCTGAAAGAAACTTCAGTGCTATTAACTGGGAAGGCATTTTCTACCCTGTTTTCAGTGAGTCAGTGCACTCCAGGTCTTCCACTCTTTCCTGTTTTTGAAAACTACATGTAGTTGTCAGTGACAAGTTCCTGCAGGCCCCCACTTTGTGGTCCACACTTGGGCTTTAAAGCTCCCCAAACCCCACCCTGTCAATCCCTGTAATCTACATTCCTTGTAGGAATAAGGATATTATAAAGGGATATATTATATCTCTCCCTTTGGCTAACAACTAGTGAAACAGTGGACCACATCAAATTGTAATTTCACTGGGCATCTCATTGTGGGAAAAGACTTGAATCCTCCAGATTAGAATGCGGATGGTTTTAAAGATGAGAAAAATTAATTACCTGGCTTCATTAGATTTCTTAATTTTGCATATCTTTTGCCTTCTACCTAAACCTCTTAGGACCCCAAGAATGGATTGATTATCTTATATTTTCTTTATTGTTCCAAATTAGTCAATTTGAATAAATATCGTGTTTTAAATTTTTATTAATAATTTTTTTTTCCTTTTCTTTTTTCTTTTTTTGTAAAGAATAGTATTACTATGATTCCCTGGCTACCTGGAACCCATACTATAGACTAGACTATCCTAGGACATCAGAGAGATCTGTCTACCTTGCCTCTAGAGTGTCTGCAATATAAATGGGCATATCACTCACTGGATAACTTGATTCATTTAATTGGCTTACTGAGGATGAATGGCTGAGCCTGCCTAGTTAGAATAGCCAGGGCACAGGTTCTGGTCCTTTCTCCAGTAACAGAAGAAGGTTTCTATCAAATGTAGCCTTCCTGCCTTAATGTCCACTGTCTTTCAACTATGAGAATTTTTATTTTTCTTTATTATTGTGTCTGTTATAACTCATCAATGACCTGGGAAGAGTTCTTTACTCTACAGATGGTAAAACTCAGGCTCACAGACATAAGTAGCTTTTAAATATAGGTAAGTGTAACTGCTCTTGCTACTCATTCATCATTATAATTCCTCACTAAATGAAGTTGAAGCCATCTAACTCAGGCATGTAATCATTGTACTTAGAATGAAGAGGTAGGAATTTCTGGATTTCAACATCATGCAAATAAGAATGGTTATTGAGATATGGGGAGAAGATCACAGAACCAAGGAAGACTGTGATTGGCTCAGGACAATGTCCATAATCTTCCCTGTGGCTCCAGAAATTCAGCACCATAGCACCAGCAATTGCTAGCATAGGTATTTACCATCTCAAGTTTACTATGCTTGATAATGTTTTCTATTCTTGATTATGTTTCCTGTCCAAGACACCTAGATCACTTGAGGATAAGACTCTTGTTGCTCATTAAATAGGAGAATTCTCCTTAAGGTGGGAGAATTAGCCTCAGGCATAGATGAGCTCCCTATTTGCATATCCAATACAATATGTTCATCCTTGAATCCCTACAAACATAACCAACAGAAATGGACTCAGCATGTTTTATTCATATTTTTGTGCATACATCTTCTTACATGCTTAACAAGAAAGAAATTGGAAGGGAAGAATTTGGGAAGGGATGGAGAGAGGAAAATGGAGGGGAAAATTGGTTCAATACATATTAATTAAAAGGTATGAAAATAAATTTTAAATAAAGAAGTGGCCTAGGAAGATTGCTTAACAGGTAAAAGCAGCACCAGGTGTTGTTACACAGGACATAGGTTCCCTTATACTTAACTATCTCCTGTAACTCTCTCCTGGCCTCTGCAAGTACTCTGCATAGACACCTGGAGGCAAACTCCTACATACATAAAATAAAATAAAGCTTAAAAATGAAATTCTCTGCAATGATGTCATAGCCCTGAGACAGACAGCAGGCAGGACTAGGTAAAATGATCTCCTTCTCATCCTGCATGCTTGTAAGACATTCTATGAAATCAACTTTCCATATACATGGAGAAATTCATTCCACCAGTCCTGATTATGTAGAGAACCTTTAATAACACAGCTGGGGTTTGTTTTTGTTTTTTTTTTCACCAGCCTATGGGGGAAGATGTGCTGGCTAACAATGTTGCTCATAAATGCAGTCTACCTAGCTCCATTATTCTCTAAGTATTCAACTTTCCATGAAGACTACTCTTTATTATTATTTAATTTGCCAATAGTTTGCTCTGAATTTCAGAAGTAAAACTTCTTAAACAATGGAGCCATCACCCAATTTTCTGATGGGAGAAAGGCCTATTATCTTGTTTGTGATCCACTTCCTGCATTTCTTTCCTGGTTGTCTGAAGTACCTGTGACAATGAAGTAAAAAGTACTTTCAGTTTGCCTGACCTCAATGTGAAGTCACAGAACAAGCATATCCTTGTGTGCCTTTAAATCTCTCTTTAGTTGTTAATATTCTGGGTACCCTTTCAACTGTGTGACAGAGAATCACTCCACCCCATGTAGTATAGTGGTCTGTACAAGCTAGATAGCCACATGGTGTCCAGGAGGATGAAGGGGAAATGCCTATGGAGAGCAGGAAGAGAGCAGAGTCTGCTTTTGCAGCCAGTGGCAAGGGCTATTAATACGCATATTTCTGCTGATTTAGAAACAGTCTTTGTCTGGGGTGGAAGGGAGGGACAGGAACCATTGTGCTGTGTTTTTAAGCACATAGTAACCCTATGGGATGTGCTTTTGTCACTCAAGTCTCACTAGCCAATCAGGTCCTCCAGGTGACCTGCCAGTCAAAAGTGGTGCAGGGTTCTGTCTACTGCCACTGGCTTCAGACTTTGCTTTGAAGAGGAGCTGGCACCAGCAGTTTTGTGTGGTGTGCTGTTGGTGCTGCTGCAAGGAGCCAAGCAGAGAACATGGCTGAACTGGGAAATCATGACATGGTGAGTGAGGGGCTACTGTCTCCAGATGGGATGGAGCAGATAGTGAGGTGTAGGATCCAGTGTAGTGGGTTCTCCCCGTATCTGGATGGGAACCTGCCTGCAGAATCCCTGTTCTCTTAGGTCCCATGTATTACTTGAAACTCCCTGAACCCAGGAGCAAGCCTCTGAATAACTGCCCTGTGGCTGAATCTGCTCACAACATTGGAAGTAGGGAGCTGTGCTTAAAAACATCTTTATAGTCAACTTCAACATGCTTTTGGTGCACTCATGAAAAGCAGGTTGCCAAATCTGTGAGTATATTTCAATACCTTCTAGACATTCAGTATTTTGCATTTAACTTTTATGTGTAAGATCCATTTATAGCTAATTTTGTGGAGGTTGTAAGGCATCTCATGCATTTGGTAACACTCCATAACTAGGTTTGATGTAGAAAAGTAGAATTGGTGATATAATGGATTTACTAATGAATAGGAGATAATAAGCCTCACAAAATTAAATTTAGCTGAGGGAGGACTATCTCTAATATACCCCCATGATAAGTACATTGTGGTGAAATGTGATACCATATTTGTATGTTAATAAATAATGTTTGCCTGGATATCAGAGGAAATAGCAAGTCATTTTAAGGTAAACATAAATTTAGGCAGCGGTTGCACATGCCCTTAATCTGATCACTTGGCAGGCAGAGTCTCTGTGTATTCAAGGCCACACTAGGGAACAGAGCCAAACATGGTGACACACACCTTTAATCCCAATACCAACCATAAAGACCTCTAGGTCTCTACAGACAGGCAGTGACAAGGAAGTGAGGTAGCTGGGCTAAGAGCCAATGAGAGGGCAGAAAAGCAAAGCAAGGCAATAAAGGCACAGGTTAGATAAGAAGTAGCTCACATTTTAGAAGCTACAGAGCTGATGAGGCAAGGTTGTTGGTGTCTCTAACTATTTCCCTGAACTCTAAGGCTTTCACCCCTATATTTGGCTCTATGTCTTTTATTTAATAAGACCACTTAAAAATTCATCTACAATACATGCTAACCAGGTCTGTTAGATATTAGAAGGGTAGGATATACATTTGTTTATCAGGATTGTCCAGACATTTGGCTCCATTGCAAGGGAGCCAATACTGATATATAACCAGCCACTAGCTCCAAACCTATATCAAAGAATGAGATTCCAACAGCTGCTTATTGAGGTATTATAGGGTCACAACCAACCTTTAAGGCCTGGTGTGCCATAAAGCTCCAATTGTCTTCTTGAGAAAAGCATAGTTCTGCCAGATGGGCAATATGATACCAGAGGACAATTATTTGAAAAGAAAAACACTGTTATATTAAGGGTTGGCCTGATCAGTCAATGCTTTTCTTTATGTTCCCAGGCAAGGAAGAGGAACATTCTTGGGAGAGCTGAGACATTAAATGACATTAAAACAGAGCTCCTTCCCTAAAATAAGGAATATGTTTTGGTGAGCTGGTAATGGTCAGGGCCTTTGTGGTAGGGTTGTTTCAGATCCCATATAGAACTATGGTTATCAGGCCCAAGATCACTGGTGGGCTTACTCAATAATGATCTTGTGATACCCTGTGTTCCCTTTTGCAGCATTGTTTGATTAGACTCCTCTCTAAGTCTGTCCCATTGTTTGATGGTTTCTGCTGACTTCCTAGGAGTCATCCATTTCCTTCCACTCCCCGCCTGGCTGTAGTATACAAGATGCTGTCTCTCTTAAGAAGTTAACATGCCATGCAATATAGCTTATGCATGACTTCCCCACTCCAGCTTTTATCATTTCCATCTTTTACTTTTCCTATCATTCCCATCCCCTGCCAGCTTCAATTCAGGACCCTGTCACCACAGAATGACCCACTGTTTTAGTTCATTGGTATGTTTAAGAAATAATTCTGGGAATATTTTCCTGTGTAACTAACCAATCTGCCTAAAATGGCTAGACCTACAAGTTGACTGTCTCTAAATTTTCCAAAGTGCAACCTGGAGCATGAAACTAAGAGACACAAGGATGACAGCATATGTTGAATGCAAAATGTGTCTAGGCTGCATCCTCTTTGAGCATTTGCCAGTGACGGATGCATACTATTATTAAAAGTATTTTTTCTTTATTAATATCCTAAGTGTATGAAGTAATTTCTCTATGGGAAGACATATTAATTCTAGAACATCTGCATTCCCATCCTGTTAGAAAAATGTTTCTGAGACAAGCCCTCTTATGCTGACTCTGGTGGCCTTGCTTCTATTCTGTTGCTCTCCAGGCCAATGATTTTGCTGTCCTTTATACTATGCCTTCAAATTCTTAAATTAAATGACTATACTACCTCAGAGTTTTAAAACTATTCATTGAAGTCATGTAGTTGACTTCCAATGCAGTCACAGAAAAAGGTTTCACATGTGTAGCATTGCTTTTGACTTCAAACCAAATAGAAGAAATTGTTTAATGTGTACACTGCAGTGGGAAGCAGGGTAGGCAATCAGCTACTGGTGTCACTATTATGAAAAAGGACATGACTGTGGTAGCAGGAGTTATTTTGTAATTTTCCAGTATGTTTTAATTCATGTCACATGAATGATCACAGACCAAATTGTATGAGTGTAGAGTTTGGGAAGATTATCTTAAGCCAATGAATATTGAATTTGCAATTAGGCAACTCTCCTATGCAGATACATTCAATCCTGCTTGACACAGTTATGTTATCTCAGAGGTTTGAGAAACAGGCTATTGACTGTAACTCTATGTGTCAAGTTACAGATCTCAGCAGCCAACATATGCATATGGGCAATATCAATCTGTTGCTTATTAATGATATTCCGTTTGCTAGGAAAAGTCCTATTCTTTTTCAAAATCAATATAGCTAAGGTTTTTATCTTAAAAATATATTCTTTTATCATTTTGAAAATCACTGATATATTTTAAAATATTTTCTGTAAGTGCATTACTTTTATCTCTGTTTCTGTTCTCCAATATTTCTAGGTCTTTACTAGTTTCATTCCTTTTCTCTCAAGTGATGTTGATTATTGATTTCTATGTACAGCAATATCTTCTGTAGCTTAAGCTTGCCTTATGCTCTATAATTCAGAATTGCTTTGAAAGCCTAATCCTGTCTCTTCTGCCCAGTGCTGAAAAGATAGTTCTGCAACTCCTTCCATTCTGGGCCTTGACTGGTCATTAGGAAAGAAAATAAACCAGTTAGTTAATGAATGACCTCCACTATTTCGGCCTTTTAGTGGAGACTTATAAATGAAGAGGACCTGTGCAAGAATTGAGTTCATTGACCAACTTTGAAGCTGGTGGAGTCACAGTGCAAAAAGGGAGCCACAGGATGGGGGTTGAGAGATTTCCTACTTCAACAGTAGTTGAGATTAGCAATGTGGAATTAGGTAATCATTTTTAGATGTTGCATTAACGTCCTGTTTGGCCATTTATTGGGGTCTATAGATCAGGGCAATTAAGAATTTGGTTAAAGGACTGACCTTATCATAAAATCAAATTGCTATAGTTACAGCAGTTCAATCAAAATAGATCTGGGTAAATGTTGTGGTCATGCCTAACAGGACTGTTAATTTTTAGGTTTTAGATGTACACCCAAATATAAGAGCATTGAGAAATTTTTGATGTGTTCTAATACAAATCCCTAGACTCTGGAGCACATGACCATTAAGCCTGTTTCACTTTTCAAAATAATGTTTTGAGATTATAGCTACATCATATCTACATTATCTTTCGTGACTCCAAGCCCTACCATGACCCATCATTGTTTTCTAATTCATGGCCTGCTTTTCTTTAACAACAGTTTGCACAGTAACAACAGGAGGATTTCTCAGCCAGGAGGCAATGGGTTGGCTGCATTACACATTGAGTGTATAATGGAATGTGCACACAAAGGACCCTGTGCTTTGGATGAGGAACAGGATATGCTCTAGGAGAGTAGAAGAATATCTACAAAAAAATAGAAATTTTCTACACTATGGCCCTGTCTATTGGGCTGGAATGGCAGAGCTGGAAGGACTGTGCTGTCTGAGTCATTTGTTCTCTAATCACCCAGAAAGGGAGCTGCTAATATTCTGACATCCATCTGGATGACTCTAGCCAATGAAGGACTCTTGGAAGGCTTAGCAATCAAAAGTACTAGTGGTAGGTAGCTTCCATGTTCTTTCCAGGATTCTCTTCTGCTTTGGCTGTAATAAGTTGTAAGGAAGACCACAAGCCATGTCATGGTGAGTATAGAGAGATCAGAGAAGTTCTGTTGAGCTGTCATTTCTGCTTAGATTTGGGTGGACCAAGAGCCTGACTATGATTTTATTGGTCCATGTCATGACCTGGGCAGTCGTACTTGTCCTCTGTGCCTCTTGGTACATGGATTTCTTTGGTAGAAGGAGACTCTGCAGTGCTGGAATGGGAGGATATGATGCTTGTAATATCAGTGTTCAGTGTGCACACATAGGCATTCTTTTGGTGTGCAGTGGGAAGAATAAGTGTCTTGTTTTTAGAAGTTTCGAATATTGCATTTCACTTTCAGATTTGTCATATAAATGCTACAAATAATATAGAAACTGCTAGAAATTTGGTGATGTGGATCACCCTTTGGGCAATATATGATTATAATGCTTTTAAATTTCTGTTACCACCAGCTGCAATGGTGTGTTTCAATGAAGTTTAGTTTCAAGGGACAAAAGGCATTTCTGAGCTGCAGAGGTGTCTCAGATGTGCATTGTGTTGGGGAGATTGATAAAGCAAAATTGACATCTTGTGCCATAATCCATGTGACAGGAAGCAGATTTTAAATTATTCTTCTATGTTGCTTTGGGATTGGGCATCAGTTGGGCTGGGTTTACCTGAAAACACAATGAGGCATAAGAAGCTGCTCAGTCATAGTAGGAGATCACCTCCTTTTGCAGAGAGCTCTAGAGCATGGGGTTTCTGTCTTTGGAAGAAATATCAGTAGCTAGAGGCTCAGAAACTACAAATTAAAGGTCACTTTGAGTTAATTTTGTGGCAGTTGTGAAATCTGTTTATTTAATTTCTAGACAATACAAAATGTAGTTTGTTTGTTTTTTTTTTTTTTTTGGAGCTGAGGATCGAACCCAGGGCCTTGAGCTTGCTAGGCAAGCGATCTACCATTGAGCTAAATTCCCAACCCCTTAATTTCTAGACAATATAATCATAGGTAGCTGGGTAACATTAGTCAAGATCACACTTTTCCTGGCTAAGTTTCCTTTGGTCTTTGGATTAATAGTTGACTATATTTTTCTTCCTGGTTTCCTGGCTTTTTCTCTCTATCCCCATTATTCTTTCACAAATATTGTTCATATTCGTTATTGTTGTAGCTTTGTGGTAAGTATAGAAGTCATATTATGTCAATCTGTGTATTATTTTTCATAATCCCATTGATCATTCTGAGTGTTTCCACTGTACATGTAGCTTTTTAGTCAACATTCCTCTTATAAATTTTTGGGTATTTTTCATTGGATTCTATTCACTTTATGTGGCAAGTTGACCACACACATTTTAATTTTGATACTTCATGTTTCCAAGGATTATTTATTTGCTTCTTTATTTATTTATGTTTTGTTGTTCTTGTTGTTAATCTGTGAAAGACTTTTGGTTTATTGTATAAAATGTCTTAGCAGGTGCCTCAGCACATATTCTTTTTGGTGATGACGTCAATTCAAATACCAATACTCAAGTTGAGATGTTCATAGCTATCTACTATTCCTGATTCTGTATACATATGGAAAACATACCCTTTCATTTACAAACATATGCAAAAATAGTAATAAACTTATTTTCAAAAGTTCTCATGACTTATAAAGCAATTAGAGCAAACAAAGTTGCTTTTGGTGTAGACTGATTCTTTAAAACTCTGTTATCTTGTATTTTGTTTTAAAGTTTACATTTTCTCACTCTGATGCAGACTTACAATCAGCAATCAGAGAAAACAATGTTTTTGAAGTGATCCTAACAGACATCCTTTTCTTTTTTTTTTCCCATTTCTTTCTTCCTTCCTTCTGTCCTTTCTTTCTTTTTCTTTTTCAACACAGGGTTTCTTCTGTGTATCTTTGCACCTTCCCTAGAACTCACTCTGTAGCCCAGGCTGGACTCCAACTCACAGAGATCTGCCTGCTTCTACCTCCGGAGTGCTGGGATTAAAGGGGTGAACCACCACTGTCTGGCCTATCCTTTTCTTTTATCATAAGAGAATGAGATGCTTTTAGTAGTCAAAAGTATTTTCTACAATGTTAAAACCTCTGCAGGTGCCGGGTAGTGGTGGCGCACTCCTTTAAACCCAGCACTCGGGAGGCAGAAGCAGGCATATCTTTGTGAGTTCAAGGCTAGCCAGATCTACAGAGCGAGATCCAGGAAAGGAGCAAAGCTACACAGAGAAACCCTGTTTTTAAAAAATAAAAAAAGAAAACCGCTGGAGGCTTTGAGTGAATCTCTCAATTTTGGTGCAACACTTTCCTCACACAACCTGTTTTCTGTTATTGGCAAAGGAGAGAACAGTGTGTACAGGATGAGTGATGCCAGTGATTTCTTGTAGTTTGATTTTGATAGAATCTTGTTCATGTTTAAGAGTCCATGATATATTTTTGTAGATATGTTTTTTGTTTCATTTTTTTTTCAGTGCTGCCATTTATGTTGTTGTTTTTATTACCAGTTTATATTGTGGTTTCTCTGGAAAATGATTGACCTTCACTATTTTTGTATTGAGAAAATTTCTTGTTATGATTTCTTTGAGTTTTTATTGGTTTTGGAAGTTTCTGTGGGGAGACAGTTTTATTTTTTTTTATTTTTTATTTTTTTCTTGAACTTAGAGGCTTGCCTCATCCTGTTTCCTGGCATATCTGTGTTTTCTTGTTCTTGCTATCTTCATGTTTGTATTTTGCTGGTTAAGTGATTGTATATAATATTGGCTTTGGATCTTTAAAACCTCACATATTATTGTCTCATTTTCCTAATTAGCATGAGCTGTCAACATGACATAGCCTAGAGTCATCTGAGGGCATCTCAATTTAAGGTGTGCCTAGATCAGAACATCTGATTGCTTGTCTGGGAGAGTTTATGTTTATTATAACTGACATTTGAAGTTTCTTCTGCTGAGTTGGCAATATCTCTAAGCAAGTGGGCCTAGTCTGTATAAGAGCGCTACCTTAGCACAAGACCATGACAAAGCAAGAGAGAGAACTAGGAAGTAGTGTACTCCTCATGTTCTGTTGTAGCTAGAGAGTTTTCTCTCCAGGTTCTGCTGAGCCCTGACAGTCCGACAGCCCTCTTATAAAATAAATACACAGACACTTGCATTATTTAAACTGTTTGGCCTAATGGCTCAGGCTTCTTGTTAACTGTTTTTATATCTTAAATTAACCCATTTCTATTAATCTATACTTTGCCACGTATCTCGGGGCTTACCGGTACCTTACATCTTCCTTGTCATGGCGGCGGCTGGCAGTGTCTCTCTGCCTTCCTGTTCTCTCAATTCTCCTCTCCGTTAGTCCCGCCTATACTTCCTGCTGGGCTACTGGCCAATCAGGGTTTTATTTATTAACCAGAGCAACACATTTGACATACAGAACATCTCACAGCATTCTGTCTTCATTTATTAGCTTGAGTTTCTATTCTAAGCAATCACAAGGATGCAATGTGACCTAGGATATCAACCAAATAAAGCTGTTCATTACCTGAGTTACTTTTGGTAATGGGATTTAATCACAGCAACAGAGAAGAAAGTTGGAACAATGGTACCTCAAATGTGATTTTCTTTCTGCCTTTACTATCCTGAATGGAGTTAGTTTGTTGTTTTGCTATCTCACCCAGGGAGGCCACTGATTCATGGCAGCTTTCCTCCCAGGTTTGGAGTGCTGTGGTTATATGACATGTACCCCTACAAATCATAAAAATTTAGTGTTAGACCAGAAGAATTAGGTTTTCTGATTCTTGTAGAGTTAGAAATGAAAGTGGTTCAGCCAATGAGAGCTATATAACAGAATCTGCAGAGACTGAGGGCCTTTGTTCACATCCATTGTGCCTTTCACAGAATTGAGGGTGGATGAGATGTGGGATTTAAATACTCAACATGTGTGCAGTAATCGTAACCAAGTTTGGCTGCTTGTCAGTATTGCAAGAAGAGCTTACTATAGCTTACTCAACACCATTTGAGTTACTCTGAATGATGGCAGTTAGGAGATAAATCCTAGAAAATGAAATTTTAAATAAAAATGATGTAATGTAGATATTTGTAATTTGCAGCTCTAGAGAGTTACACAGAAAGAGTAACTCTCAACATGGTACCATGTGAAATCTCCAAACTAGAGGGATCATTTGCTAGTACATATACTCTGTATATTTTAAAGTATAAGGACTTCCCTATTACCTGCCTATACTAATGGATGGTGTTATAAATTTGTATGCATCTTCAATTGCCAACTTTGTCCTATGACAAAGGCATCTACTTAATGTTTAGCACTAAAGAAATTTCAAACTGGTGTTAGGAACTACATAGACCAGTGGATACAGTGAATTTGGTAGCATTGCTGAGTAGAGCAGGCTGGCTTCAAGTTCAGAGATCCGCTTGCCTCTGACTCCAGAGTCCTGGGAATAAAGTCTATGCTGCCACACCTGACTGAGATAATTTTCATATGACCACTAAATGTCAATGTTCATTGTGCTTTGAAGATATACAATTATACATTTGGGCCAGAATTACTGATTTTCTGACCTGGTCTTTAAGTAGGCAAAGGTGGTTTTGAATTCCATATTCACCCGAGGATGACCTTGTCTTGATGTTCTTAACCCCACACAACTCACTGTCCAGCTTATATAGATAAGATGATATATAGATGTAAGCTGTGAAAATGTTGCTCCTTTTTTTATACTTCATAGGTTTTGATTCAGAGTTGGAGAATAACTTGTTTTTCATTCCAATCTGTATGATTTCTGTTTGGTTTTTGTCCTTTTTGTCCCATGTCTACACAAGTTAGTTCTAAATCAACATTATAAAAAGCTTACTTGATTTTAGAATTATGATTTTTTGCATATCTTAGATTCATTATTCTAGACAATTTCATCATGGAGTGAAACCCAACCAGGGCTCATGCTAGGGAGCTGCTCTGCCACTGAGCTGATCTTTTTCTTAGAAACACTTGTTTGATATATGAAAATATTTTTTCTTTGATATGATTTTAGTAAAGAGATCAAGCCTTTTGTTTAATCAGTCTTGTGTATTAGTTTTTTACTTCATCTACTTTTCTTATAATAGGATAATTGTGCTGATAGATGACTTCATTTCTTAGTTTTTAAGGATTTTTGTTTCATATATCCTATTTTTGAAAAAGGCTCCTAGTTTTCTTGTGGATAGTATTGAGACTGTGTGTAAGGAAATGTCTTTCATTTTGTCACAAAGCCTAAAAATTGTTGTAGCTAAATCACATTTTCCCTGTTTATAAAATTATAATTAATTAATTAATATATCTGAGCTAGTTTTGCTAGGTAGCTTTCCTGGAAATCATCTATATATACCAGGCTGGTCTCACACTTGGGGTAATCCTACTACATTTCAAGAGCTGAGATTACAGGTGTGTGTCTAGTAAACTATCATTTATCTCCCAGTTGTTTTCTCCCATAATAAATGTCTAAATAAATGATTGTGTATTCCAGCAAATGTGAAATCTGCTAACAAATGTAGCTCTTGGTTCCAAGTAGATAATCATTGGGATAGATTTTTTTAAATTTATTTTTCAATTGGAAGTTGGGATTTTTGAGTTCAGATTACTTAAATTCAGGATATGTTTTCAGTCCTATGGAAGTTTGGAGACATTATGTATGTTTAAGTGAAGTTATAACTACTTTTCTATAACAGAAGCAATGTACCAGGAAAGTCCAGAATAATACAAATCAAGGAATAAAGTTTTCTGGCAGTCCCAGAGTATGTTCTTCTAGGCCCCTGAGAACAGGTTATGTTCTTTATTGGGAAACTCAGTGCCTTGCTTCATCACAGCACTAGACCTGCTTACCCACAGTGGCTTTTAGGATCACTTTTGTGATTTATGTGAATGTAGGGGCCCTGGGTTAAGAAGGAGGTAAAAAAGAAATTAAGCATAGTCAGAATCCAAGAGTGCTCCTTGTTTTTAATTCAGCCTTAGTAAAACTATGTATGCAATCCAGGTGCTTCTTTTTAAACTATTGCCTTTTTATGTTCATAGCCCACACCATATGTAGCCACTGTTGCTCCAATTTTTTTCTTAGCACATTTCTTACTAGAAGATAGTAGCTTTCTTTTAAGGTTACCTGTTTGTACTTTGTCTACATGTATGTCTGCATACCACTTGCATTTCTGATACCTATCAAAGCCAGAAGTGGATGTCAGATTCCCTGTAACTGAAATTAAAGATGACTGTGAGCTTCCATGTGGATGCCAGAAATCAAACCCAGTCCCCAAGAAAAATAATCACTGCTTTTACTTGCTGAGCCTTTGTTCCATTTCCAGAGTTTTTGCCCCATTGTAGGAAATTGGTTTGATCTTGTCTCTGTTTGACAGTGTTGCTATTATTTATTTATTTTAGTTTTTTTGCAACAAGCTCTCAGGTAGCCCAGACTGACCTTGACCTCATTTGAATCCTTGAACTTCTGATCCGTCTATGTTTCAAGAAGTGCTGGGATTACAAGTGTGCACCACTACCACAGCTATTACATAGTGCAGCATCTCCTCTGACTCCACCTTTCTTCCTGTTGTACCTTTCATGGATTACCCACTTCATTCTGTTCTGCCTTGTCATAAGCCATGGCAGCTTCTTCAGTAACCAATGGAAGCAACACATATTCACAGAATACAGAAAGACAATCCCATAGCAGCTCTGCATGTCTGACTTTATGACTTGGTGGATTGTATAACACCTAGCTGACAATAAGCAGTTCAGGTCACATGGTAATATTGTGGCCAACTGTCAAATGTTCAGTTTCTCCTAGTGACTGGGTTTAATAGAATGTACTCTCATGCTTAGCCATATTTATTTTTGAAAATAATTCTATGGGCACCAGTGGCAGACACTTGAAATAACTTTAAGAAGTATTTTATTGTTCCGTTTCTTCAATCCTCATTTTCTTGTATGTAACTCAGCTTTCTTCTTTTCGTGTGTGTGTGTGTGTGTGTGTGTGTGTGTGTGTGTGTGTGTGTGAATGTGGCACAGGGTTTAAAACTCACAATGATCTTTCTGCCTCTGTGCCCTTTTTGCTGGCACTAAAAATGGACTACCACTCTCTGCTTGAAAAATAATTTTTATGGTCTAAGTCTCCTCTTCTTATGGTGGACAGGGAGGTGAGGAGATGGTGTCAGGACCCCTGATACACGAGTTACAGATATTAGTGACCCTCTATATGTACTGTGAATGGAAGCTGGATGCTCTGGAAGAATCCTCAGTGCTCTTAACTAGTAAGGTATTTTTCCAACCTAAGTTTTCTGTTCTTGATTATGTTTCCATCCAAGATAGCCCAGTCAGGGTCACACACCAGATGCTGATTAAAACATGGAATTCTCCATAGAGAATTCACCTCAGGCAAAGATGACTCCCTAAATGTTTATCTAATACAACATGGTCAGTCCATTATCCATATACATACAACCAACAAAAATGGATGCAGCAGGTTATATTATGTATTTCAGCATACTTATTCACCCACACTTAACAAGGAAGAAGTTGGAAAGAATTTGGGAAGGGATGGAATGAAGAGATAAAAAGGGAAAGTGATGTAATATCTTTTACTTAACAATTTATTGATATAAATTTTAAATTAAAAGGGGGCTAGAGTAACAGCTCAGCAATTAAGAGCACTGGGTGTTTTTATAGAGGATCCAGGTTCCATTCGCAGAACCCACATGTTAGCTTACCAGGTGTTGTAACTCTAGTCCCGGGCCTCTTCTGCCTTTTTCTGGCATTGGTAGGCTCCACACAGAGACACATACAGGCAAAATATTGTATAAATAATTTTTTAAAAGTTAGAAATAGGAAAGAATAAAATTCTTTGATGTTGATCCCTGAGCCAGACAACAATCCATGGCTAGTTCAAATGAATTCCTGCTGGTCTTGCATGGAAGAAGCTGTGACCTGCTGAGCAAACCTGATGACAGGCAAAAGCAGTTTTTTTCTGAGGTTAACAGAGATCATTATAACCATCCATCTAGGAGCAGAACATACAGTGGTGTTAGGTGACTTTTCCTTGAAATTTTCTGTATTTGTGTTCTCTATGTTTTGTATTTGTGAGAATTGTGGCATTAGTGCAGTTATCTATTAGATCAAACATCAAGATTGACAGGTCATATGGTCCTGAATACAATCTACTTTTTACAATGTCATTTACTTGATTTTCAGCTAAAACCTTGTGGTATAAGATGAACATGCCAGAGGCATTTCTTTCCATCATTTTTTAAAATTTATATATGTTCCTGCATAACTTTGCCATAATAATGTCCCTAAATGTCTCTGTTCTTATATTGTGATCATGATCAGAAGTGGATTTGTTAACTGAGTGTGCTTAGGAATAGGCAGTATGCTACATGAATGAGTCCAGACTTCCTACATAAAATCCACATGCTTCCTTTGTTTAGGAAAAGCATTGTTTTGAAAATAACTCACATCCTCTCCTTGCCTCCTGCAGGTAGGAAATCTTTTTTATTTCTTCTGTCTTGGCTATTGTGATGGCTGTTCTTGGTAGTCAAATTGACTACCTCTGGAATCTGGCTAATGGTCTTAGCAACAGCAGCTGAAACATGATCTGGAGATGACCTGGACCAATGAGGGGCAGCCATGTCTTACCAGCAGATGCATATTCATTAGACCTCCCCCAGGGTAGAGTGGAGGGTATATAAGGCTTGCTTCTTCCTGAATAAACTGAGCTTGTTGTTTCAACATTCTCCTGTAGTCTGTGTGGTTTGACTCTGCGCCTACTTGGCCCCCATCCCCAAACGGAACAACAACAAAGACCCTACTACAGATATTGAAGAAGGAAGCTCTCTCTTTTTGCCCACTTGCCCTAGCTCTGGCTATCAACTTTATTTCTTTACTAGCATTAGAGTCTACTTCCTTAGAATTGTGGTGTATAGTGAAGACCAGCTGAGGCATGCAGCCTCTTGGACAGAACAGCTACTGGATGCTTCAAATTTCCATTGGTAGGTAGCCATCGTTGGACAACATGGACCACAGTTTGTGAAACATTTTAATAAATCCACTTTCTACATACATGGAGAGATTCATTCACCCAGTCTATTCACGTAGAGAACCTTGAATAAGGCAGCTGTTTTTTTTTTTAACTTGCCATCCAAGGATGATGTGATGACTAGCAATAGTGTTCATAAAGACATTCTTCCTTGCTCCATCATTCTCTAAGTATTCAATTTTCTGCGAAGCCTACTCTTTTTAATATTAATTTATTTTCCAAGAGTTTGATCTAAATTTTAGGGAAAAACAAACAAACAAAAAACCACAAAACAAACATACAAACAACAACAACAAAAAAAACCTTCTAAAACACTGGAGACATCCAGCCTTCTTTTGAAAGACCTATTATCTTGTTTAAGATCTGGTTTCTCCTTTTCTTTTCTGGTTGTCTGAAGTCCTTGTGACAATCTGGTAAAAAGCATCTTCAGTTCACCTTACATCAGTGTAAAACCACAGCACAACTTCTTTTTGTGTGTCCTAAAATCTCTCCTTAATTGTTATTATTCTGGGCACTATTCCACCGTGAGCCAGGGAATCACTCCACCCATACAGTACAGTGGTCTGTAAAAGATAGCTAGGAACATTATGTCCAGGAGGAAGAAGGAGAAGTGCTTATGGAGTACAGGAAGATAGCAGGGTCAGCTATTGGAGGCAGGGGCAAGTGCTATTGAAATGCATATATTTGCAGATCTAGAAAAGGTCTTTGTCTGTGGTGAAAGACATGGCCAGAAACCACTATGCTGTGCCTTTAAGCATAGTGAAAATCTATTGGAGGTGCTCTTGTCACTCAGGCCCCACTTGCCAATCAAGCCTTCTAGGTGACCTTCCAATCAGAGGTTGTGCATGGTCTTTCTTGCCACCAGCTTCAAGCTTAGCTTTGAAGAGAAGCTGGAGCCAGTTCTTTTGTGTGGTGTGCTATGATTGTTGTTGCAGGGAGCTGAGCAGAAAGTTTGGGCAAGCACGGAAACCACAACATAGTGAATATGAAGCTCCTGTCCCCAGATGGGAAGGAGCAGATGGTGAGGTGCAGGAACTATGTGGTGGGTCCTTCCCAGATCTGGGTGGGAGCCTGCCTGCAGAATCTCTGTCCTGTTAGGTCCCATGTGGTACTTGAAACTTCCTATGCCCAGGGGCAAGCCTCTGAATAACTTTGCTCTATGAGATCAATCTGCTCAGAGCATTGGAAGCATGAAGCTGTTTATAGAAACATCTTTCTAATCAACTTCACCATACTTTCATTGCATCCATTGAAAGCAGGTTGTCAAACTCTGAGAGGCCTAGTTTCTTCAGCATTTTATACATATTCAGCACTTTCATTTAAGCTTTATGTGAAAGACCCATTTATAGTGAATTTTGTAGAGGTTCTGAAAGGCATCTCATGTGTTGGGTAGCATTCCACTACTACACAGTGATGTAGAACACTAAAATTGGTGATTCAATGATTTACCATTGCTTAAGACACAGTAAGTCTCACAAAGTAGGATTTAGCTGAATGAGGACTGCCTTTAAAGCACCCAAAAGGTAAGTATATACTAACCAGGCCAGTTAGAGATTAGAATGCTAGGGTACATATTTGTTCACTAAGATTTTCCAGATATTTGGCTCCAAACCATTACAGAGAAGCCACCCCTGATTTATAACCATTCACTAGGCCTATCCCCATATCAAAGAATGAGCCTCTATCAAGCTGCTCAAGGAGGCATTACAGGGTCACAACTAACCTTAAAGCCTGGCATGCCATAAAGTTCCAGATTTCTTCTTGAGAAAAGCATAGTTCTGCCAGATGGGCACTATGACACCAGGTGACAACTATTTGAAAAGTAAAACACTGTTGTGTTAAGGACTGGCCTGGTCAAACAAGGCTTTCATTTAGGCCCTCAGGCAGAGAGAAGGAGCATTCTTGGGAGAGCTAGTAACAGCCTGGGGCTTAGACATTAGGAGCTTTCCCTGAGAGCCTGATGTATTGATAATAAAAGAGAACTCCTCCTCTAAAACCAGGAATATGCTTGGGAGAACTGGTAATGCTCTGGACCAGTACCTTTGTCGAGAGGGATTGCCTCAAATCCTGAGAACCCAGCTCTTTACACTATATGTAGCTGTGGCCACTGTGGGCTTAGTCAGTAATGTTCTTCAGATACACTGTGTTTCCTTGTTTGATTAGCCCACTACTGGGTGTCCAATTGTATGATACTTCTGCTGACTTCCTAGAAGTTCCTCATTTCTTTCCATTTCCCACCTGGAAGTAGTATACAACATACTATTTTTCTTAAGAAGCTTACTTGGCATGGAACATAGCTTGTGCAAGACCTCCCCAACCCAGCTTTTATCTTTTCTCTCTTCTATATGTCCTATCTTTCTTATCCTCTGTGACATTCATCTCAGGACCCTGTTCTTGAAGAATGTCCTGCTGTTTCAGGTCTCTAGTGTACTAGATAATTCTGGGAATTTCTTAGCTGTGTAACTCTCCTATCAACTTAAGTGTCTAGACTGGCAAGTTGCCTATTTGTATTTAAATTTTCCGAAGTAGAAACTCGAGTCTGAACCTAAAAGGTACAAGAATGACACCATATGTAGAATGCAAACTAGAGATTCATGCATGCTATCATTCAAGAGATTTTTCTTTATTAATCCCTTAAGTGTATGGGGTAATTTTTTTCCTTGGAAGGCATATTGATTCTAGAACAGCCACACTTCTAGCCTTTTAGAAAAAAATGTTTCTGAGACAAGCACTCTTATGTTGACATAATTAACTTTGGTCCCAGTCTGTTGTTCTCCAGGGCAGTGACCTTGCTGTCCTCTATATTACACTTGCAAAGTTTTAAATGGAATGACTGGACTACTTCAGAGTTTCAAAATCATACATTTGAGTCATGCAATTGAATGCCTAATTTGAGGAAAAGGAAAAGAATTTGCATGTGGAGCATAGTTTTGACCTTCAGACCAGAATAGAAGGAAAAGTTTATTGTGTACACTGATGGGGGAAACAGGGTAGGCAATCAGCTGCTGGAGTCACCCTAATGAAAAAGGACCTGAAGTCAGGTGGTGGCGGCACATGCCTTTAATCCCAGCACTCAGGAGGCCGAGGCAGGTGGATCTCTGTGAGTTCAAGGTTAGCCTGGGCTACAGAGTGAGTTCCAGGAAAGGCTCAAAGCTACACAGAGAAATCCTGTCTCAACCCCACCCCCCAAAAAAAAAGAAAGAAAGAAAAGAAAAAGGACCTGATTGTCACAGGAGGAAAAATTTTATAATTTCTCAGCATGTACCAATTGATATCTTGTGATCGAAGATAGACCTGACTGGTTGGTGTACACTTTGGGAAGGTTAACTAGCACCAAATATACTGAAATTTTTATTAGAAAATTCTCCTATGCAGAAATGTTCAATCTTGCTTGATACAGTTACGTCAGCTCAGAGGTTTCAGAAAAAGGCCATTGACTGTAACTCTATGTGTCATGTTACAGATCTCAGCAGCCAATAAGTGCATGTGGCAAAATCAATCTATCTTTATTAATGACATTCCCTTTACTAGAGAAGGTCCTATTCTTTTTCAGAGTCAATATAGCTAAGGGTTTTATCTTAAAAATACATTACTATTTATCACTTTAAAATATCACTTATTGATATTGTTTCTTAATTTTTTAAGTGCATTACTGCTTTTATCTATTTGTTTCTGCACTGTAATGTGTCTACATCATTAATTGTTTCATTCCTATTCTCTAAAGTGATGTTAATTATTTATTTCTATGAAGAGCAATGTCTCCTATAGCCCATGCTTGCCTCATGCTATGTAATTGAGAATTGCATTGAACACCTAATTCTGCCTTTGTTGTCCAGTGCTAGGAAGATATTTCTGCAACTGCTTCTAGGCTTGGTCTTGACTGGTCAGTGAGAAGGAAAAATGGAGCAGTGAATGGGTGTCCCTCCAGTCTTTCTGGCTTTTTAGGGGACATACAAATGAAGAAGGACCTGTGCTAGAATTGAGTTTACCCATCAACTTTAAAAATGATGTAGTGACAGTGCAGAAAGAGAGGGTAGAAAGGAGGGTGAGTGCTTTCTTGCTTCAACAGTATTTGAGATTAGCAATGTAGAGTCTTGTAATCAATTTTAGATGCTCCATAAATGTTGTGATTAGGCCATTTCCTTTATCAATAATCTGGATAAAGGACTGACCTTATCATGAAATTAAATTACTGTAGTTACATGAGTTCAACCAATATAGTGATGCATGTCGCAGGAAAATGTAATGGAATTCAGCTACCATCACAAAAGCTACTACTTGGAAAAGTCAAAGACTTCTCAAAAGATCAAGTCATGGCTCTAGAAGTCTTGGTGGTATTTTAGCTTTTGTGTGTGTGTGTGTATATATATATATATTATATATTAGCTGGTTGCTACAGTGATTTTCTTGTAACGCTATGCATGCTTCAAAGAACTCCTAATAGTGAATTTATCTAAAATACCTATCAAGCATCCAAGGCCAAATGAAACAACACCTAGGTCAGGAGGATAGCTTTATTTTTTGTGCAATTTAGGGTGAGACCCTCCTTCTTTACAGCCTTACTAATAGAATCCTAGTTTCTTACCTAACCACTTCTAGGAATGTAGAATGAGCACATGAGCACATAAATACCCTTCCTTTTTTTTTTTTTTTACATTTTATTGCTGTGGGATGTTCTGTATGACAAATGTGTTGCTCTGATTGGTTAGTAAATAAAACACTGATTGGCCAGTAGCCAGGCAGAAAATATAGACAGGACTAACAGAGAGGAGAATTGAGGGAAGAGGAAGGCAGGGAGATAGACTGCAGCCACCGTCAGGACAAGAAAGACATAAGGTATCAGTAAGCCATGAGCCACATTGCAAAGTATAGATTAATAATAATGGGCTAAATATAAAAATAAGAGCTAGACAATGATAGGCCTGAGCTAATGGCCAAACAGTTTAAATAATATAAGTGTTTGTGTGTTTATTTTATAAGTGGGCTGTCGGACTGCTGGGGATTGGCTGGACCCAAAGAGAAAACTCTCCAGCTACATTTTATAAAATATTTGTTGACAAATAATTCACATAGTATACAATTTGCCTGTTTGCATAATTTGATATACTTTAGGTCAATATCCTCATAGGCCCATGAGACTATCACCGCTTTCTATTTTAGAACATAGCTGTCTTCAATTTCATGCACACATACAATATATGGTGATTATATTCCACATTATTGTTATTTTTTACCACAGACAGGGTTTCTCTGTGTATCTTTGGAGCCTGTCCTGGATCTTGCTCTGTAGACCAGGCTGGCCTCGAACTCACAGAGATCTTCCTGCCTCTGCCTCCCAGGTGCTGGAATTAAAGGCATGCACCACCAATGCCTGGCATTCACATTATTTTTTTAAATGAACATAATAATATTTGCAATTGTAACCATTTTTGAGTTCACAATTTAGTGGCATGAATTACATTCAAGATATTAATTACATTCATGATATTAATTACATTTGTGGTATTTATTGATTATATTAGCAATATTCATTCAATAGCTATATTTATGATATTCATTAATTATATTGATTATATTGATTAATTATTCATGATATTATGTTCTGATACTACTATCCATTTGTGGGGCTTTTCAATCACACAAAACAGAGATTCTGTACTTAGGAAATCATTGCTCTATATTCTTTTCTTCTCCACCTTGAGATAATACCTAATCTTTCTGTCTCTATGAGTTTGTATATTCTATATATTACATGTAATACAATTCTATAGTATATGTCCTTTGTTTGAATGTAAAAACATTTTATGTACAACAGCAGGAGAAATAATACACAGATAGCCTCAACATACAAATAGGTTATAATTTAAAAGTCCAGTGCTATTTTAAACAGTAAAGTATTTTCTCTGCAGAAAATAGTATAAATAATAAGATTTCCCAATAAGCTCTTTTGAACTAAATGATAGCGGAATTATACATATAAATATTGATTAGATTCTGGAATACAGAAGAGACCTATGCTAATCTGTTCAGAGAGCTATGTTTTACTTAAGTTGTGTAAGTGAGATTCCTACTCATCTTCCCCTTTACTGTTTGATTTATAGCAGACATTTTTCTGTAGGTTAATCCATAATGTCAAAAGATTTTAGCCTCCCCTCTTGAAAGTACAGCCAGGATATCTTCTCATCAGCTTTATATGGTACAAATTCTTATCGTAATAGTGAAACGTTTCACTAAAGCATGCCCAGTGACTGGGCAAAACCAAAACTTATAAGCCACAGTCATCCTAGTGTCCTTCCTGCTAGGTAGGCTCCCTGGATCTGTGGGTTGCAGTCTGATTGTCCTTTCCTTTATATCTCGTATCCACTTATGAGTGAGTATATACCATGTTTGTCCTTCTTAGTCTGGGTTATCTCACTCAGGATGATATTTTATAGTTCTCTTCATTTGCCTGTAAATTTCATGATGTCATTGTTTTTCTCTACTAAGTAGTACTCCGTTGTGTATATGTAACACATTTTCTTAATCCGTTCTTGAGTTCATAGGCATCTAGGTTGTTTCCAGGTTTTGGCTATTACAAGTAATGCTGCTATGAACATAATTGAGCATGTATGTATCTTTGTGGTATGATTTAGCATTCCTTGGGTATATGCAAGAGTGGTATGGCAGGGTCCTGAGGTAGATTCATTAGCATTCACCCCAATACCTGGCTCCCAGTTATTTCATTTATAAGATTGTTTAGCAATTTATCTACATCTGGCACCCAAATTTTGGGTACAAATTCACAAAAAAAGCTACTTGCCTGTGGCCTTGTGGACCCCAGCTGAGACCCGAGCTGCATGTTGCCTGTTGTGGTGGTGCACACAGATATGATTTGTTGAAGGAGGCAGATGCAGGAGCATCCCAATTTGAGGCCAGCCTTGGAGGCTTGCTAAGGAGAAACTGCAGCCCTGGTGAGCCACAATCAGCAGCGGTGGGATCATGGAGGCAGCAGCTGTTGCTCTAAGTTGCTTGCTGCTTCTCATCGTGTTGGTGACTGTGGTGATGCTCCTACCTGGAATGAAGGATTTACTGTTCCTTGTTTAGAGAACAATTGCCAGGACCATTGTGTTACAAGAAAGCATTGGCAAAGGTCAGCTTGGAGAAGTTTGGCGAGGCAAGTGATGGGGAGAAGAAGTTGCTGTAAAGATATTGTCTTAATGTAGGGAAGAACGTTCATGGTTCTAAGAGGCAGGTGTTTATCAGACTGTGATTGTTCCAAATCACAGAGGAGGAACAACAACAAAAATTCTGCAAGGAACCATGACCATACCTAACAGCGACTTTGAAATTTCCAAAAGTATGATGGGATCCCACAATGATGATTCCACATGGACTATGATAAAGCCCTTAAGCTGATTAATATCACCCAAAGATCTGCTTCAGACTACAAACTACTCAGGATAATTTTGAGATGGCTAGCTGAGATGATCCAGATTCACAGATTACTTGAGCAAGGACTTGAGACAAGCCCTACACTTTCCCATTATGCAAAGGCTGGACAAATAATACAGCTAACTCGCCCAGGACTTGACACTTAACCCAAAAATTTCTTTCAAGATTTCCTAAAGATGCCCTCACCCTCAGACAGCAGGAAGTAATTTTAAAAACATGACACCCACATTCCCAAGAGGTGGGGTGGATTTTTTTTGTCCTTTAATGAGTTATGGATGTTGTCATTGTTTACAATAGTTGGATACAAGTTGTTAATTTTAATGGTCAAAAAAAAAGTTAAACAAAGGAGATTAGATTCAGGGTTCTTGTTTAAAAAAAGAAAGAATAAGAAAAAAGGATATAGATAAGAGGCAGATTATTGAATCTACTCTGAAAAAAAGATAGAAATAATAGAATAAAAGAGTAGATTATTGAATCTACTCTGAAAAGAAATAAGGGAAGATATAGAAATCATAAGATAAAAGATAGATTTTTTTTAAAAAGGGGAAGATATATAAATGATAAGATAAAAGGTAGACATTTGAATCTACTTTTAAAAAAGAACTACTTGTTTCAAATAGGATAAGAACTAAATTTTTTTTTGTCTGAATTTGTCAAATGTTAATAGACTGGGCATTGTTACTGTATATAATGAAGTTTTTTGTCTGAATCTGTCAAATGTTAATGGACTAGATAATTGTTAGTGTAATTCTTGATTGTATATATTGTATATACTTATTGGATATAGTTTTTCCTGTATTATAAGCTTTTTTATCTTAGACAAAAAAGAAGTGTGGTGATATTGTGTTCTCCAATATATTGTGCACCTGAATAAACTTATCTGGGGTCAGAGAACAGACAAAACATGATAAACATAAAGGCCAGAAAATGGTGGCACACACACCTTTAATCCTACCATTCTGGAGGCAGAGATCCGTCTGGATTTCTGTGAGTTCAAAACCACACTGGAAACAGGCAGACATGGTGACACATACATTTAATCCCAGGAAGTGATGGCTGGAAGCAGAAAGGTATATAAGGCATGAGGACCAGAAACTAGAAGATTTTTAAACTTTTAGCTTTTATCAGCAGTTCAGCTGAGATCAATTAGGATGAGGACTCAGAGGATTCCAGTTTGATGAAACAGGATTAGCTGAGAAGATTAAGATTCATACTACAAGGTATAAATAGTAAGTTGATGACTCTAGTAGCTGCTCAGTCCTACTAGGCTGAGCGTCCCAGCTATTTTTTAAATATGCTGGAATACCAAGGACGTAGGCTTCAATGTCCATGAAAGAATGAATGTTCAGACAAGGCTAATGAAAGAAGACAAAGAAGTAATACATAAACTTCTTTTTTCCCTTGTTCTTCCAGCAAAAGATTTGACCCAGATTAAAGGTGTTTGTTCCAGCCTCAAGGTCTGGGTTAAAGGTGTGTGTCATCTAGCCTCAGAATCTGGATCAAAAGCATGTTGTCTCTTGCCTCAAGGCCCAAATTACAATTTTGCCCTCCATTTCTGAAGTATAGTTCATTCCAGATATAGTTAAGTTGACAACCAAGAATAGCCATCACAATCCACTCCTTGTCAACTTGACACACAATCATATTTCCTTATGTCATAATTAATTTCTTAGTGAAAAACAATAACCAGGTCATAGTTATGCCTAAACATAACATAACTATCCCACATACAATTGCAAACACATTTGTATATTTAGAACTGTGGCAATGTCCCTTGATGGACATCTTCTCTAACTTTGTATCTGTGGGAATTGTGGCATTGGAATAGTTATCTTTTAGATCAAACATCAAGATTTGGAGTTGGCATAGGCTCCAAAGCAATCCACATTCACTGTGTCATTTACCTGATTTTCAACTAAGACCTTGTGGTACAAGATGAAAATGCCAAAGGCAATTCTTTCCATTATTTTATGTTACATATGTTTCTGCATGACTTTGATGTAAGAATTCCCCTAAATGGGCTTGGACCTGCATAGGCTCAGTGTGCCAGGCTCTGCTGACTTCCCATGGGAGACCTTGATTTGGATGATGTGGGGATGTGGTATGGCTTGCGAGAGAGGGCTGGGGAGTGGGAGGAGAGAGGAGGGGAGAATCTGTGGGTGGTATGTGGAGTGAGTAGAAAATTCCTTAATAAAGAAAAATTAAAAAAAAAGAATTCTCCTAAATGTCTCCATGTTTAAATTGTGACCATGTTCAGAAATGTATTTGCTAAACTAGCCTGTTTAGGAATACGGAGAATTCTACCTAATTCATATCCAGACTCCCTATCTAAAATTCCCATGCTTTCTTTATTTAGGAAAAGCATTATTTTGGAAGTAACTCCCATAATCTACCTCTCTCTTCCAGGTAAAAAATTTTTCTCCTTTTTCTTCTGTCTTGGCTGTTGTGATGGCTATTCTTTGTAGTCAAACTAATTGCCAGTGAAATTAACTAAAATCCAAAGTTTGGGTATACCTGTGATGAATTTTTTAAAGGATTTTGAAATTAAAGACCCATCTTTAATCTGTCATTTGAGTTGATATTCACTTTCAGCTGTTTGATGGCTCTGCTCACCTTTAAGCCAAGCACTCAGGAGGCAGAATCAGTTGGATTTCTGAGTTTGAGGCCAGCCTGGTCTACAAAATGAGGAGGTTCAGGACTACATGGATAAATCCAGCCTCAAAAACATCAAAAAACAAATAAATAAACAAAAACAAAAAAACAAAACCAAAAACTACCACCACCACCACCATCAAAAAATGAAGTATGAGACCCACCTTTAATCTTAATCATACATTCTGGTGATAGCCTACATATATAAAGAACACTAAAGAGGAAGCTCTCTGCCTGCTTGCCCTAGCTCTGGCTACCACGTTCATTGCTTTACCAGCATTAGAGCCTAGTTCCTTAGAATTGTGGTGTATACTGAAGACCAGCTGAGATATATAGCCTCATGAACTGAACAACTACTGGATTCTTCAAATTTCCGTTGGTAGCACCCATTGTTGGACTATCTAAAACACAGTTTGTGAGACTATCTCATAAATCGACTTTCTTCCTACATGGAGAAATTCATTCTACCAGTTCTGATCATGTAGAGAACCTTGAATAATGCAATTTTTTTACTTGCCCACTGAGAAAGATGTGTTGACTAAGAATAGTGCTCATAAACACTTTCTTCGTAACTCCATTATTCTCTAAATATTCAATTTTCCATGTAGACTATTCTTCATTATTATTTGTTTACCAACAGTTTGCCTTGAATTTCAGGAATAAAACTCCTAAAGCAATGAACCTATTATCTTGATTGTGATCTATTTTCTGTTTTTCTTTGCTGGTTGTCTGAAGTCCTTGTCACCACCAGGTGAAATGTACCTTCAGTTCACCTGATGTTAGTGTTAAGTCACACAACATACACTCTCCTTGTGTGTCTTTAAATCTCTCTTTAGTTGTTAATATTTCAGGCACCCTTCTATCTGTGAGACAGGGAATCACTCCACCCCATATAGTATAGTGGGCTGTACACGCTAGCCACATTGTGTTCAGGAGGATGAAGGGGAAGTGCCTATGTAGAGCAGGAAGATCACATGGTCTACTATTAGAGCTATGGGCAAGAGATACTGAAAGGCAAATCTCAGCTGGTTCATAAAATGGCTGAGTTTGGGCTGGAAAGCAGGATCAGGAACCATTGTGCTGTGTCTTTAAGCACAGTGTAATTGTATGAGGGGGTGCTCTTGTCACTCAGGCCTCACTAGCCAATCAGGTTCTCCAGGTGACCTGCCAGTCAGAAGTTGTGCAGGGTCCTTCCTGCCTCCGGCTTCAGAACTGACTTTGAAGAGAATCTGTCACAAGTAGTTTTGATTATTGTGCTGTGAGTGTTGCTGCAGGGAGCTGAGCTGAGAGCATGGCCAAGCTTGAAAACCACAATAAGGTGAGCAAGGGGCTGCAGTCCCCAGACTGGGAGGAGTGGTCAGTTGAGTCATGGGAGTCAGTGTGGTTAGTTGTCTCCTCGCTGTGTGGGAGCAAGTGGTCAGAGGCAGAGTTCTGCATGTTCCTGTCTGGTCCTGCATTGCCCAGTATGGTCCTGCATTGTCCAGCATGGTCCCACTCATCCTGCATGCTCCAGTGTGAAACTTTGTGGTCCTGCATGGTCCTGCATGGTCCTGCATAGACTTTGCAATTGTTAGGGCCAGCTGGCAGCCTCTGAATAACTTCATTCTGCTGGCTGCATGTATGCAGAGCATTGGGGGGCAGGACTGTGCTTTGAAATATTCTTGTTGACATCACTGTGAAATACTGGCACTCTTAGAGCATGTATTGTTTCTATGGGACCACAGATTTCCAAATCAAAGGGGCCTGGTCCTTCCTTTATCTCCTAGAAGTTCTACACTTTGAACATTTAACATTAAGGTTTAGGATCCAACTGAAACTAATTCTAGGAGCTTATAAACAGTATTTCCTGTGTAGAATTGCACTCCAATGCTAAACTCTGATGTAAAAGAGTAGAATTGATGGTAATACAATTGATAGTCCAAGGTCTTCACAGTTCTTAGGAGACATTAATTCACAAAGTAGAATTTAGGTAAGAGAGGGCTGCATCACAAATACCCTAAGGATAAGTAGTATGCTAACCAAGCTGGTTAGAAATTAATATAATAGGATGTAAATATTTGTTCCCCAGGATTAACCAGCTACATTCCATAACATGGGAGACAACCCTGATTTACAACCAGTAAAACGGCCCATCCTTCCATTAAAAACCTGGCTTCTACCATGCTGCTCAAGAGACCATTACAGGGTTACTACCAACATTAAGTCCTGGTATGCCATGGAGGTATATTAATTCTAGAACACGGCATCTCCAGTCTTTTTGAAAAGCAGTTTTGAGTCAAGGACATCTATGTTTGGGTGCACTTGAACCCTGTCTGTAGCCCTATAGAGCATTGCCTTTATTATCCCCTGATCAATCACCCTAAAATTTGGACTATACATCTACAGCACCAGAGAGTTCTAAAATTACCAGTTTCAGTCACATATGGACTGTCCATTACACAACAGGGAAAGGATTTGTGTGTGAAGGATGGCTTCTTCCTTCAGACCAGAAGAGGAAGAAGAGTGGGCCTGCAGACAGGGGTGGGGCCTGCTGACAGTGGGCACAACCTGTAGACAGAGGGTGTGGTCATCTGTGTCTTTTCTCCTTTCTCCTCTGCCTGGTAGGGTGGGGCCTGGAGAAAAGGGGATAGGCCACAGTATACACTGCAGAGGGACATTAGACTAGGCAATAGCTTAATCACAGACTGAAGTTGAGGCAGTGAGCTTCAGGGTTCTCCATTACAAAGAAGGACTGATGGGGCAGGGTGAGTGACTTTCTCTGTAATTTCCCTGCATGTATGTATTCCTCCCATGTGAATGAAGACAGACACTATTGGCTAGTGTACAGTTTATGGAGGATAGCTTGAACTACTAAGTATTCTGTTTCCAAATAGAGAACTCTCCTATGCAGATATGTGCAATTCTGGTTGACACAGTTAAGTTAGCTGAGAGATTTGAGATACAGGCCATTGGCTATAACTCCATGTGTTAGCTTACAGCACTCAGTGGCTAACATTTTACATGGGAAAAAGTTATACAGTCTCTTATTAATGGTATTCACTCTTCCATGGAGGTGCCTAGTATGTTTCGAAGTCACAATAGTTACATATGCTTTCAATTATTTTTTATCATTTTAAAACATCAATTATTGGTATCACTTTTTAATATTTATTTTCTTTTAATGCATTACTGATAGTTTTTTTCTATTTTTCTACATTTCCCAGTGTAAGAATTTTATTCCATTTTTTCTTAAATGCTACTTGTTTATGTATTTATTTATATCAGTTAATAACATTGCTTCTCAACTTTGTAGGTTATGGCTCCCTTTGGGGAATCAAATGAACCTGTCACAGGACTGGCCTATGACTGTCAGAAAGTGCAGATATTTATATTATAATTTATAACAGGAACAAGAATATAGTTATGAAGTAGCAGTGAAAATAATTTTATAGTTGGGGTATCACCACATCATGAGAAACTGTATCAAAGAGTCACAGCATTAGGAAGGTTGTGAACCACTGGTTCTGGTCAATATCTCTTGTAGTTCAGGGTTGCCTCACACAATATAATTGAGAATTGCTTTAAACATTTAATCTTGCCTCTGCCTCGCAGTGCTGGAGAGATAGTCATGCAACTGCTTCCAGGCTGGGTCTTGACTGGTCTGTGGGGAGGAAAAATAGACCAGTGAATGAGTATCCTCCCACTTCTCCAGATTTTATTGTGAATTTAGAAATAAAGTGGAACTTGTGTAAGAATTGCATTCACTGACCAATTGTAAAGCAGGTGTAGTCACAGCAGAGAGAGGGATGAGCAAGAAAGAGGGTGAAAACTTTCCTGTTGTGATAGTAGTTGACCTTAGCAATGAGTATTGAGGTAATCAATGTTACAGGATTAATAAATATTCTGACCAGCCATTTCTTGGGTCCACAGACCAGGCAATCAAGAATCTGGATAAAGAACTAAATTTTCATGAAACTAAATTAGAGTAGTTACAACACTAGTTAGTAGTAATTAGTAGTTGAATCTAAGTAGTAGAACTGCATAGAATGGTATGGCCCTGCCGAACATGACTGTGTTTTTCAGGTTTAAGATGTATACTCCAAGAGAAATGGTATGAGTAGTACTTGGTGTGCTCTAATACAAATCCCTAGTCTCTGAAGCACATGGCCATAAAGCCTGTTTCAACTGTTTAACAGAATTATTTGGGATTATATTTACATTATTATCACTATCACTTCCCTGCCTCCAAACCCTTCCATAGACCCTTCATTGTGCTCTAATTCACGGCCTCTTTTTGTTTAACAATAGTTACTGTTGAATGTGACCTGTGTTTGGTTGCAGGACTTTCCAGCTGGGAAGCAACAGGTTGGCTGCACTGGACGTTGAGTATGTAATGAACTGTGCACCCATAGAACCCTGTGCCTTGGAAGAGGAACAGGAAGTGCTCTGGGAGTTTGGAGGACTTTACTAAACTACCAAATCCCCTGGATAGTGTCCTGTCCAACCATAGTGTGGAAGTACCCACCAGGGAAGGCTTGTTTCTCTCTGAGTTCTTTGATCGCTACTCACCCAGTAGGGATATTGCTAATATCCTGAAGTCCAGCTGGATGGTCCTAGCTGATGAGGGACTCAGGGGAGGGTTAGCAATCAGGAGCATCAATGGGATGTAGCTTCTAGGTTCTTTCCCAGATTCTCTTCTGCTCCTGCTGTAGGGAGTTGTAACTAAGTCCACAAACCATTCAATGGTGAGTGTAGCATGTACAGAGCATATCTGCTAGCTGTCATTTCTGCTGGAACTTGAATGGACCATGAGTCAGACAGTGGTTTTGTTAGTTTATGTGGTGAGCTGGCTAGTAGCCCTTGACCTCTGAGCCACCCTGTGTATGGATTTCCTGGGTATGTGCAGATTCTACAGCCATGGCAAGGAAGGTTACAACGCTTGTAATATCATTGCCCAGTGTTTACACACAGCCAAGTTTTTGGTGTGTAGTGAGAAGACAGATTGTAAACCTGAAAGTCTGATGTCTCAAACTTCTGAACATTGCACTCCACTTTCAGGTTTGTCTTATAGATATTACAAATAGTTTAGAAACTGGTAGAAACATGGTGATACGGAATGTCTTTCAGCTATACATGATTAGAATGCATCTAATTTTTTGCTACCAGCAGCCACAATGGTTTGATCTGCTGAAATTTAGTTCTAAGGGACAGAAGAAGTTTCTGATCTGCAGGGGTTTCTCGGGTGTGCATGATGTTGGGTGGGTGGATAGAGCAGAATTAACATTTTGTGTCACAATCCATGTGACAGGAAGCATTCATAACTAATAATAAGTCTCTGTGTCATGAAATGGGAACTGGTGGGTGGCCTAAGTGAAAGCACGCTACATGCTCCCATTTACTCTGTCTCAAACTGGTTGTTTATCTTTTGCTCTTACTATTGCATATATATTTATGTGTCTATGCACAATAAATAAATATGAGCTACTAAGTCCATCTGGTATTTCTTCTATTTATATGATTTTAGGACACACCACTTTTTTTTTTTTAATAACCAAGTAGGAGGCTCATCCCTGGGAAAAAAAATTCTCCCCCTCCATAGCCATTAGTTTCCTGTAGTAATTGGTCTAGGGAGAGAGTCTCATTAGATCCTTTCAAACCTTCTATGTTAGTATGTGTACTGACCATGTTTTCTCTTCCACATAAATTCTTCTTGCAGGGCTCAGGGTTTGCCTACTTTTTCAGCTGTGGCTTTGGGTTCCCAGCTTCTGTATGATTCCAGTTCTGGAGGTCCAGGTCTCCATTTCCAGAACCCTGTGGTTGTAGTGGATGGATTTCCCTGTGGTCTCCACTGGCTTTGTGTCAGGGACAAGGACAGAATCTCTAGTTAGTGGAAAAATACAGACACCCCCCCCCATAAGACGGGGAACTAGATCATCTTACAGTCAGGTTGCCTAGCAACAGGACATTGAGTCAGAGCCCTTGACCCTTTCACCCTGTAAACATCCTACATAAACATCCTGTTAGCTTGCCCCACCCTATGCAGATAACAGCTTCTTGCTCCCCCTACCCTGCAGGAACTATATAAACCCTGCTGGAGAAAAATAAAGTGGCAACTTGATCAGAATATTATCTTGGTGTATTTCCTTTGTATCTCCTGTCCCTATCATTCCATCCTTAGGGTGGTCGAGAACTTGTTGAAGCCCTGCTGGCCGGGGCAGCCTTGATCTTAAAGCAGCTCTCCAGTTTAGCTGCTGATCACTCCACACTCTGCCTTTTTTTTTTCAAATCTGAGGTCACCACAGGATTTCCAGGTCCTCTGAGTCAGGCTAAAATTAATGTCTGGAAGGGCATTACCAGAGATGGAGAATGTCTGGAGCATGTTCTGTGTGTGTGTGTGTGTGTGTGTGTGTGTGTGTGTGTGTGTGAAGGATTTGACTGTGGGTGCATCTGGAGATTGCTGTGCTTGTGAGGAGATGAGAAGAGTAATTTCTGTTGGGTTTGCCTCAGGGAGAGGGTGTGCTTTGCAAGTGATTGGCAGGCTTAGCCCAGGGAGACAGGAAGGCAAGGATGCACAAGCTCACAGGCCTTGTGCACCAACCCACCTCTTGTTTTGCCTATATCAAATATCTGTGAAGCTGAAGGAGGTGTTCATGAAGTGTCACCTGCCCTGATCATTTGCAGCCTTCAAACTAGTCTCTGGCAACCCCCAGGACCTGAATCTAGCTGGAAAAGGAGTAAACCAAGGCTGATGATAAAACCCAGATAGGTAGAGGTCATAGTGCTGCTACCATATCTGTTAGGGGTAGCAGGATGCTGGGAACAGTGCAGGAACAGCTTGCCATGGTTATAGAGGTGAGAACCTGATGCAGGGAAAGTGAAACAGGCATCCATCTACTTATTTTAAGGACCTCCCTGCCACCAGGTTGCCTTCTGATTCTTCAGTATCTGAACTACTCTCCAGACCTTTCTTTGAGTCCAAATGCCTTCCAAATGCTTCCTGGTTCCAAGCTGCTTTACAGAGCTTTCCGGGGGGTGGGGGGTGGGATGGGGTGGGGTGGGGCATTGCCTTTTGAGACTCCAGATACTGCTAGAGTCTTGGAATGTTCCTGAGGCAGCATGGGTGATCCTCATAGGTAAGCTCCTTGGTAAAACTGGAAATGTTATAATCTAAACAAACTCATAACTATTGTTTTGAAGCATTATTTATTTTGTATTTAAAAATCTAGCTATACTGGCTATTATTAGAATTATGGAGCTTGTTCATATTATAAATTGCTGCTGTTACTATAGATTTTGGTTAGAAAAGTCAGGGTTAGACAGTTGTTTGGAATCTCCCTCTTATATAGAAAACTGTCATGTTTTGAATAATGAGCCAGTGGTATAGAATAAAATGTTTACTGAAATTTTTTTTTTTAATTTTCAAAGAGGGTTTCTCTGTCCTGTCTATCCTGGAACTTACTCTGTAGACCAGGCTGGCCTCAAACTCACAGAGATTGGCCTGCCTCTGCCTCTTGAGTGCTGGGATTAAAGGCATGCACCATCACCACCTAGTAAATTTGTCTTATATATTTAATGTATATTATTTTATATTTGTTTTATATATTTCATATTGTCAATATGTATTATTCATTAAACTATACAATGTGAGTTTTAGGCTACCTGGAATTTTGTACTGGGATCTTGTCTCAAACAACAAAGCAAAATTATATTCAACTCTATTTGTTTGTGTGTGTGTGTGTGTGTGTGTGTGTACACTATGTAAACCAAATTCAAAGAGATCTACTTGGCTCTGCTACCATACTCAGCTATACTCATTTCTATGTTGACTCGGATAGCCTTAATCCCAGTCTGTTTCTCTCTATAGCAATGACCTTACTATCCTCTATATTACACCTTCAACATTATTAAATTAAATGATGTAGAACCTCAGAGTTTAAAAATTATCTACTTGAGTCATGTAGTCTGCTCTCCATTGCAGTCACAGGAAAAAGATTTGTACGTGATGCTCAGCATCTGCCTTCAAATCAGAATAGGAGGAGTAGTTTATTGTATATTTATTATTTCCCCCTGCAGGGGGAAACAGGGCAGGCAATCAACTGCTGGAGTCATCATAAAAATGAACTTAATTGTGGGAGGAGGAATGATAATATAATTTCCCAGCCTATTTTAATCAATGTTACATGAATGAACACAAACCAAGTTGGTGTGTGTACAGTTTATAATTGTTAACTTGAGCCAAAAAATATTGTATTTTCAATTAGGGAACTCTCCAATGCAGATGTATTCAATCCTGCTTGACACTATTAAGTCAACACAGAAGATTGAGAAATAGGCCATTTGACTGTAACTTTTCTTGTGTGTCAGGTTACTGATCTCAGCAGCCAACATGTGCCTTGGGGAAAGGTTAATCTACCTCTCATATATGACATTCCCTCTAATAACGTAGGGCCTAGTTTTTTCCAATGTCATTATAGTTACATTTTTTATCTAAAGAATAAATTATTATGTTTTTATTTTATAAAGTGAATTATTGGTATCTTTTTTAAAAAATTCATTTTATTTAAATGCGTTGCTGCTCTAGTTTCTATTTCTTTTCTCCAGTGTTTCTCAGTCATTAAAAATATCATTGCATTTTCTCAAGTTCTGTTGATTATTTATAACTGTGTAATGTCTCCTGTAGCTTAGGCTTGCCTTGTGCTATGTAATTGCAAATTGCTTTGAACACTTAACCATGCCTCTGCTGACCATTGCTGAGAAGACAGTCTTGCAACTCTTTCCAGACTGGTCCTTGACCAGCAGTGAGAAGGAAAAATAGACAAGTTAATGGGTGACTTCCAACCTCTTTGGCTTTTATTGGGGACATAAAAAAGAAGAGAGACCTTTGCAAAAATTGAGTTTATTGAACAACTTTGAATCTGGTGTAGTGTGACAGTGCAGAATGGAGAGGCAGAAAGGAGGATGAAAGAATGCTTTACTGCTGGTCCTTGACTAGTCAGTGAGAAGGAAAATTGGACCAGTAAATGAGTATTCTCCAATATCTCTGTCTTTTATTGAGCACTTACAAATGAAAAGGGACCTGTGCAAGGACTGAGTTCACTGACCAACATTGAAGCTGAAGCAGTGACAGTGCAGAAAGGGAGGGACATGCAGGAGGGTGAGGTCTTTTCTGATGTGACAGCAGTTGAGATAAGCAATATGAGGTCAGGTAATCAATTTTACATGATCCATAAATGTCCTGACTGGTCATCTGTTAGGATTCATAGACCAGAGAATTAAAAAAATCTGGATAAAGGACTGACTATATTGTGAAACAAAATTACTGCCATTATATTAGTTCAACCAAAATTGAATATCTGGGTAAAATGTTGTGGCCCTGACTAACAGTACTAATTTTCCTAGTTTAAGATGTCCAGCCAGAGAGAAAAGGTGTGTGTAATCCTTGGTGTGCTCTCATACAAATCCCTAGTCTTTTGAGCTCATGGCCATGCATCCTGTTCCAACTTTTCAAAATAATTCTTTGAGATTATAGCTACTTCATGTCCACAGTCCCTTTCCTGTCTTCAAGCCCTTTCTTGATCCCTTGTTGTTTTCTTATTGATAGCCTCTTTTTGCTTTAACAACAATTACACCATAACAACAGTTACTGTGTACTGTTTGAATGTGACCTGTGTTTAGACGCAGGTCTTCCCAGCTATGAGGCAATGAGTTGTAATAGGATGTTCACCTAAAGACCATATTTCTTGGAAGAGGAACAGAAAGTGCTCTGGGAGGTTGGAACTATTTCTACTAAAATACAAATTCTCCAGATTAGGACCCTGTCTGCCTTTAGGGTGGAAGGGCAGAGCTGGAAAGGACTGTGATGTCTGAGTCATTTGATCACCCAGTAGGGGAGCTGCTAAAGTCCTGATGCTCAGCTGGGTGAGTTTAGCTAATGCAGGATTCTCGGAATTAGCAGTAGCAGTGGGAGGTAGGTTGCAGGTTCTTTCCAAGATTCTCCTCTGGTTCTGATGTAAGTAGCTTTGAGGGAGACCACAAGCCTTCTCATGGGGAATGTGGGGGCCACTGACTCCAAACATGGAGGAGAACTCCTACTAAGCTGTCAGAGCTGCTGAGATTGGAAGGAACCATGAGTCAGAATGTAATTCTCTTGGTTGATTTGGTTACCTAGGCCATGATCATTCTCTTCTGAGCCTTCTTGGATGTGGATTCCCTGGGGAGGAGGGGACTCTGTCACCCTGGCTATGGAAGGGCATAATGCTTGTAATACATGTGTCCAGTGTGCACACACAGGCATTATTTTGATGTGCAATGGGAAGACAGGTTTGAAAACTGAAGGTCTGGTTTCTGGAAATTCTGTGCATTGCATTTCACTTTCAGGTTTGTCTTATAAATGTTACAAATAGTTTAGAAACTGGTAGAAAGGAAATGGTGGGGATCATCCTTCAGAAATATGTGATTGGAATGTTTTTAAATTTCTGATATAAGGTTGACTTGATTCAGGGAAGTGTAGTTCCAGAGGAGAAAAGAAGTTCTGAGCTACCAAAATACTTCAGGTATGCATGGTGTTGGGCAGGTGTTGAGCAGACACATTTTCTCTGACAATTGGATATCCCATTTCTTATCTGTAGGAAGCTTGTTTCCTCTAGCAGCTATGGTATATGATCTATCATATCCTTAGTTTATGGCAGGAAATATCTGGAACTCATTTTTTATGTGGCTCTTAATTTTCTCAGTTTAGGAGTAGCACATCCTCTGGTGGGTTTCCCAGGGCCTGCTAACCCCCAATCTGACCCTTCTCTAAAATAGGTACAGTAAAGTGTCCCAAGAGAAAGGAAAAGAGTCAGAGACACCCCCTTACACACAGTTAAGAGTCCTATAAAAACACCAAGCTACACAACCATAAAATATATGCACAAGACCTGCCACAGATCTTTGGAGGCACCATAATTGCTGCTTCAGGTTCCGTGAGCCACTATGATGCCTGCTAAGATTCTGTGCGCTATGTTTTCCTTGTGTTCTTAACCCTCCTGGCTCCTAAAATACCTCCTCCTCCCATCTTTAGCAGGGTTCCCAGTACTCCAGCTAATGTTTTGTTAGGATCTTTGCTTCTGTTCCAGTCAGCTGCTCAAAGAAGATCCTCTGATGACAGTTGGGTAGGCATCATTCTCTGATTATAGGAGAACATAGTTAGGAATCATTTCATTGACTTTTTTTCTTTTTGGCAGGTTGTATTTGGTTCTTCCCTAATTCTCTGAGCCATTCAACTTCCAGTTACTGTTCATCCAGAAAATGTTGGGCATGGGCTCCCTCTTGTGGCCTGAGCCACAAATTACACCAGTCATTGGTTGGCCATTACACAAGCTTTGAGCTGCTATTGCCCCAGCATACCTTACAGACAGGACCAATGTAGGTCAAAGATTTTGTTGCTGGGTGGGTGTCCCAGTCCCACCACTGAGATCCTTGTGTGGTTACAGAAGCTGTCCAGTTCAGGTTCTGTATTCTCAGTTTCTTGGATGTTTCTACTTAACTAAATTTTCACATTGCCCCATAAAATCTCCCCTCTTCTAAATAGGTTTCCCTGTATTCTCTTCCTCTGTTCTTCCCTTCCTCACCTGATGATTTCTGCTCCTGCCTCCCATCCACCAACAAAATAAGTTCTATTTCCTCTTTCTAGGGAGATCTGTACATCCCTCTCTACATTTTTCCTTGTTATGTAGCCTTTGTGGGTTTGTGGATTATACTGTGATTATTATTTACTTAACAGCTAATATCCACATATAAGTGAGTACATATCATGTGTGTCTATGTGGTTCTCAGTTGCTTTGCTCAGGATAATAAAGAACTCAGGAAATTAGATATGAACAAACCAAATAATCCAATATAAATGGAGTACAGATCTAAACACAGAATTCTTAACAGAAGAATCTAAAATGGCTGAGAAACACTTAAAGAAATGTTCAATATCCTTAGCCATCAAGAATGTGCAAATAAAAACTATTTTGAGATTTATTTTACACCTGTCATAATATCTAACATCAATAACACAAGAAACATATCATGCTGGCATGGGTGTAGAATAAGGAGAACACTCATCCATTGCTTCTGGAAGTGCAAACTTGTACAGCTTTAAAGTCATTATGGTGGTTCCTGAGAGAACTGAGAACTGATCTATCCCCAGATCCATCTATAACACATACCCCAAAGACACTCCTCCATCCTGTCCCAAGAACAATCACTCAACTACGTTCATAGCTGCTTTATTCATAATAGCCAAAACCTGCTGTGTCTCTGAGAGATTGTTCCTGGTATTGGTTTTTATAATTCCCTTGATGTTGTTTGTTTTTCATCCTGGCTTGGATATCCATATTTAGTCAGTAATTCATTTGAACCCACAGTTTTTATGTCATCTTCCTGAGTACAAGTCCAATGGTAGATGACGTACCCCCGGTGTGTACTGTTTTATCAACATGTTTCAACCATGTTGGCATTAAAATGCCTAATAGAAGAAAATATAAGAAACTTTAAATACCTCATGTTTGTATTCAAAGCATCATTTTTATCTGTTTTGTAGAGATGTAATAATGTAGGATAACCAGCAATGAACTGTAAATTTTGCTGGAGATCTGCTTGGAGAGAGGGGGTTCTGGTCCTAAAGCTGATTTGTGGATTCAGCAGGGGTGAGAGAGAGAAGGAGGAGACTGACATGAACTGTGAACTGACATGAAAGTGAACTAGATGGCTGCCAGCAGTATTTCATTGAAAAAAGAGACACCTTTTATACTTTCTAGTTTCATGTATGATTAAACAGGAGAAAAAAGGGCTTGTGAGCTTGTGTGTGGCTTGAAATCATGGGTTAAATAAGCTAAACTTGACCTTGACCTTCAGCACCAGCCATAATGAAAGGACCCAAGTTTCTCTTGTCATAGTAAGGAAAATGACTGCTTTAGCAACTGGGAACTTTCCTCAAGCCCCAGAGGGAATGGAGACCCTTATCCAAATGACTGATCTTGAGAAAATAACTTCTTCTGCAGAACATACACTATACTACAATTTTATAGTCTTACTGTAAGGGCCTGTTCCCCTTGTAATGATCCCCAAAGGCAAGGTCCTGATGTCTTACTCTTTCCCATTAAATCATACCATTCTAATTTCTCTATATTTATTAACTCAACCCTTACCCTTAATTAACTCAGATCTGAATAGTGGGCATTTCATCTTTGGGATCAAGTGTGTCTAGTAAATCTCTAACTTTCCTGTAATTGGTGTAACTAGGAGGGCACAATGGAATTCCTGGTTCCAAGGTGACAGGGATTTTTTTGTTTTGTTTTGTTTTTTTTTGAGACAGGGTTATTCTGTGTAGCTTGGTGCCTGTCCTGAATCTTGCTCAGTAGACCAGGCTGGCCTCAAACACACAGAGGTTTGCTTGGCTCTGCCTCCTGAGTGCTGGGATCAAAGGCGTGCACCACCACAGGGATTTTTTTTTCCAAAGAATTATTTTGTGTAGAGAGTCTCCCAGTGTACACACTTTTATTCTTTACCAAAACCTTCACCAAATATCTTAAAGGGAAAGTCATTAATAATGAGTATCACTAAAAATGAAAGTAAAAAGTGCTGGAAAAGTGTGATCAGTCTATAATATCAAAATGCTGGAACTTTGTCAAGCAGCAATGTTCACCATGTTTTCCACACCAATATTTTACAACATAGCTTGATGTGCTATGGATATGTATATATTATTTGAAGTTCCACGTTTCTTCATGTCCTCATTAATTCCCATTTGACACTTCATCTTGAAGTACTGCCTTCCAGGGATTATCCAGAGATGCCAGATAATGTAATGGCAATGAGATTTATTAAAAACAAAATAAAACAAACAGAAAACATTTCTGTTGTGTATGTGTAATGTGAATATGGGTTTTTAGGTCATGACAGATACGGGGAGACCAGAAGGCAACTTTGTGGGGTCTTCATATGCTCATCAAGGTCAGGTCCCAGACTTGCACAGACATTTCTCAATTGTCTTACTGGTCCTAAAATAAAATTAGTTGAAATATTATATCAGTAAAATATTACCTTCTTTTCAGATTGTAAACATATTGTCATCTAATAATAGAGGAAAACAGGACAATTTTGAATAATAGATCCTATTTGCAAATGGACATGATATACTGCTATCTCTTCTGTTTCCTTTTTAAGGATTGTATTTTTTTCCCCTGAGGATTAAATGCTTGTTCATAACACTTTCACAGAACCACAATCTGATGCCATAGAATTGTCTCAGTGGTATAGTTGCTGCTGAGCCTAATGACCCAAGTTCATTCTCTGGAAGACTCAAATTTCTCCAACAAATTGTTTACTTATTTTTATACTCAGGCTATGACATATGTACACTCTCACACCAGCACATACATAAATAATTTTTAAACCCAAATAAGTGTCATTGAGGTCACTTGCAGGCAGATGACTCTCTGGGTTTCATCTTCAGAACTCAAATAAGAGAAGTAGATAGTAGACACCTTTATGTTGTCCTCTCACTGCAACATACACATGATGGCACAGTTATATACACATAAACATGGTTCAGTTATTTTTAAATGGATAAACTTTACAAAATAAATAACCCAGTTATTGAGAATATATAAAATGATATCCAATTTTTCATTATTATTACAAAATTCCAGGAATTATTACTGTTCAACAGAACACCGATGGTGTCTTTTAAAATCTTATTTTGCCCTTTATTTCTCTGATTTGAAGATAGGTCATTTAAAAAACACATCTTAGCTGGGCTTAGAGGTACATGCTTATTATCCCAGGACTTGCAAGACAGTGAGAGTCCAATCTCTTTCTGAGGTCAGCTTAGTTCAAATAGTGAGTTCCAGGATAGCCATGGCTATGTAGAGTTATCCTGTCTCAAAAAATTCCAAAAAAAAAAGGAGTATATTGAACTATAGAACTTTTCTTATATAATCTGACTCGACACTGACTAGTTTCAACAAATCAGGTTTGTTATCTTTACTCACATCAAGAGAATTATGTTAATAATTAAAATAAAAAGCAAAGTAGAGAGTCCATTCACAGAGGGATAGAAAGCCATTGAATCCTTTGACAGCCATCGAGATAGGACTTTCATGACCTTCAAGTGATAGAAGACAGAATGTTTTATTATGATATTTGAGAGCTGGAGTGTTTACTGAATAGTCATTCTCCTCTTGCACACCCAAGTTTGGTTCCTAGTGTCCACATCAGATGCCTCAGTACTATCTGTATTTCTAGGTCCAGGAGATTTGATGCATCCTTTGGGCTTCCTAATTTAGAAAATACACAAAAGGTAAAAAGACAGATATACATGTGATTCTATATTTTAAAAATGGTTTTCTTCATATATGTTATTTTCAAAAGAAATAAAATTTAGATGTGTAAGTGTAGCCAGTGTATATCAAGTGCATTCCAAGTACCACTTGAGGTCATAAGAGAGTGTGTGATCCCAGCTGCCTGTAGTTACAGACAGTACTCTGCTGTCTTTTGGGTGATGGGAATGAGCAGTCAGTATTCTATGGTGTTGATCCATCTATTCAGCCCCATGAACATGTCATTATAGCAGTAAGGTGTGAATGGATGATCCTGATTTCATCTTTACCTCAACTTTAATCACCCAAAAGAAATAAAAGATTGATAGCTTCTAAAACTAACTTAGACATGGTTCTTAAAGACGTTTCCGAGCCCAAATCTTCACAAAATGAAAGACAAATACAAAAAATGATCAGGAATGTCATTGACAATACAAGTCTTAAAAAGTGTCTGACTTATGGACGAAGGCCACAAGACTTAAGTTTATCTCCAATGCCAAAAATAGAGGAGAATTTGAGCCCACAGGGACAATTGTAAGATATACCCATGCTAGAATTTATACCTCCTATAAGGAGAGAAGAGGAAATAGTAGGCAGGAAGACTGACATGTTTGAATGGGATGGTATTCTGCTTTCTTTTTTTTTTAATTTTTATTTTGCAATACAATTAAGTTCTACATATCAGCCACAGATTCCCTTGTTCTCCCCCTCCCGTCCCCCTCACCTTCCCGCCAGCCCGCCCCCCATTCCAATCTCCTCCAGTGCAAAGCCTTCCCCACAGACTGAGATCAACCTGGTGGACTCAGTCCAGGTAGGTCCAGTCCCCTCCTCCCAGGCCGAGCCAAGGGACCCTGCATAGGCCCCAGGTTTCAAACAGCCGACTCATGCAATGAGCACAGGACCCGGTGCCACTGCCTGGATGCCTCCCAAACAGATCAGGCCAATCAACTGTCTCACCCACTCAGAGGGCCTGATCCAGTTGGTGACCCCTCAGCCATTGGTTCATATTTCATGTGTTTCCGTTCGTTTGGCTATTTGTCTCTGTGCTTTATCCGACCTTGGTCTCAACAATTCTCTCTCATATAAACCCTCCTCATTCTCGCTAATTGGACTCCCAGAGATCCACCTGGGGCCTAGTCATGGATCTCTGCATCCAGATCCCTCAGTAGTTGGATGAGGTTTCTAGCACGACAATTAGGGTGTTTGGCCATCCCATCACCAGAGTAGGTCAATTCGGACTGTCTCTCGACCATTGCCAGCAGTCTGTTGTGGGGGTATCTTTGTGAATTTCTGTGGGCCTCTCTAGCACTTTGTTTCTTCCTATTCTCATGTGGTCTTCATTTACCATGGCCCTTCAACTGAAGAATGGATAAACAAAATGTGGTACATATACACAATGGAATACTACTCAGCAGAGAAAAACAATGACATCATGAGGTTTGCAGACAAATGGATGGACCTAGAAAAAATCATCCTGAGTGAGGTATCCCAGACTCAGAAAGACAAACATGGTATGTACTCACTCATAACAGGATACTAGATGTGGAACAAGGATGACTGGACTGCTACTCACATCACCAGGCAGGCTACCTGGAAAACAGGATTCCAAGAAAGACACAGGGATCGCCCAATGACAGAGAAATGGAATGAGATCTACATGAACAGCCTGGACATGAGTGGGGGTAGTGAAGGGCGAGGGTTGAGGGAAAGAGAGCTTGGGTGAGTGGAAGATCCCAGCTGGATCAACAACAGAGAGGGAGAACAAGGTATTCTGCTTTCTTGACGCTTGTAAAACTTTCAGTTAGGAGCCCTGAATGGTGGTGACTTCAGATGACATTGTCAGGAGATCCTGAGACTCAAACAGAAGTGACTCTAAGTCTGGGGCAATCAGGCATTTACAAAGCACTATAGAGTATGAAAAAACCATTAGGGAAGGAGTTTTGGGTGTGAAATCTCATGATCAAATGACCAGAATGCTTGGGGTGTACCTGAGGACAAGCTGGTTTCTATTTTGCTCTCTGTATCTACTCAGTTGTAGTAAATCAGTGCACTCCAGGTCTTCTACTCTTTCCTGTTTTTTGACAACTACATGTAGCTGTCAGTGACAATTTCCTGTAGGCCCCAACTTTGTGTTCCTCACTTGGGCCTTAAAGGTTCTCATCCCCCGCCCCTGTAAACTATGTTCCTGGTAGAAATATGAATAGTCTAAAAAGACATTTATTTCTCTCCCTTTGGCTAACAACTAGTGAAATAGTGGACCACATTAAATTCTATTTTTACTTAGCATCACATTGTGGGAAAAGACTTGAATCCTCCAGATGAGAATGTGGGAGGATTTTAAAGATGGGAAGAATTAGTTACCTGGCTTCATTAGATTACTTAGTTTTGCATATCTTTTGCCTTCTAGCTAAGCCTCTTAGGACCCCAATGATGGATTAGTTATCTTATATTTTCTTTATTGTTCCAAATTTGTCAATTTGAATAAATATCATGTTTTAAATTTTCATTAATAATTTGATTTTTCCCTTTTCTCTTTTCTTTTTTGTAAAGAATAGTATTACTATGATTCCCTGGCTGGCCTGGAACTCATAGATTATGCTGTTCTAGGACATCAGAGAGATCTGTCCACCTTGCTTCCAGAGTGCCTGCAATATAAATGGGCATGTCACTCACTGGATAACTTGGTTCATTTAATTGGCTTACTGAGGAAGATTGGCTGACCCTGGCTAGTTAGAGTAGCCAGGGCATACGTTCTGGCTATCTATCTCCAGTAACAGAAGAAGGTTTCTATCAAATGTAGCCTTTCTGCCTCTTTTCCAACTATGAGAAATTTTATTATTCTTTATCATTGAGTCTGTTATAACTCATCAATGACCTGGGAAGAGTTCTTTCCTTATTCTTCAGATGATAAAACCTAGGCTCACAGAGATAAGTAGTTTTTTTTTTTAATATAGTTAAGTATAATTGTTCACGTAACTCATCCCTTCATTCTAATGCCTCACTAAATGCATTTGAAGCAACCTAGGCTAGATATGGTGGCTTAGGGTTGTAATCATAATACATAGAATGTGGAGGTAGGAATTTCAGGTTTTCAAAGTCATCCAAAATGAGAATGGTCAATGGGATCTGGTGGGAAGAACACAGGACCAAATAAGACTGTGATTTGTTCTGGAGAGTGCCCATATTCTTCCCTGTAGCTCCAGAATTTCTGGGCCATGGCACCAGAAATTGTTGACTGAGGTATTTACCACCCCATGTTTTCTATTCTTGATAATATTTTCTGTCCTTGGTAATGTTTCCTATCCAAGGCAGCCTAGATCACTAAGGGTCAGACCCTTGTTGCTCATTAAAGAGTTCTCCTGTAGGTGGGAGAATTAGCCTCAGGCAGAGATGAGCTTCCTTATTTCATTTCCAATACAATATGCTCAGCCCTGAAATCCCATAAACAACAAAGAGAAATGGACTCATCAGGTCTTATGAATATATTTGAGCATACATATTCACACATGATTAACAAGGAAGAAATTGGAAGGGAAGAATTTGAGAAGGGATGGACAGAGGACAAGGAAGGGGGAAGTTGATGTGATGCATTTTAATTAAAATGTACTAAAGTAAATTTTAAATACAGAAGCTGCCTAGAATGACAGCTTAGTAGTTAAGAGCACTGGATATTGTTACAGAAGACACAGGTTCCATTCACAGAAATCACGTGATAGCTAACCATTTCTTGTAACTCCAGTTCCAAGTGATCTCATATCTTCTTTTGTCCTCTGCAGATACTGTGCACAGATACCTGGAGGCAAACACCTATATAGATAAAATAAAATAAAGCTTAAAATGGAATTCTCTACAGTGATGACACAGCCCTTAGGTGGACAGTAGCATGGCTAATTAAAGTGCACTCTTTCTAGTCCTGCATGGAAGCAACTGTGTGGCCTACCTCTGAAACAGGGGCAAAAAGCAGCCTTATTCTGAGGTTAAAATAGCTCACCTAAGAGCAGCATTCACAGTGCTGATAGGTGACTTTTGCTTGATTTTTTTTTGTATTTGTGTTCTCTGCCTTTTGTATGTGTGAATATTAAAGAAAATTATACATCTTTTGAAATTATTAACGTATCTTTTAAGTGTAGGTTATAATGTATTATCTATAAAATAGATTTTCTTTGTACTTGCAGTCTCCTGTCCCTATTTAAATTGAACAAACTATAACCTGGGTCTTGTAGCCTAAAAAGACATAATGATGGTGTTATATATGGGATGCAAAATATGTTTGAGGCTGGCTCCTGTTTGAGCATTAGCCAGAGCTTGATGCAATGTGTTAATAAAGAAATTTTTGTTTATTAATCATTTAAATGTGTTGAGTGAAATCTCCTTGGGAAGGCATATTAATTCTAGAACAACTGTATATCCAGCCTTTTAGAAAATGTTTCTGACATAAGTTCTCTTCTCCTATGTTGACTCAGTTGGCCTTCATTCTAGCTTATTGGTCTCCAGAGCAATGACTTTACTTTACTCTTGATAAAATCAAGTAAATTCTTAAATTCATGGGCTGTTTCACCACTGAGTTTTAAAATTACCTTTTTGTTTCCTGTAGTCAAATATCTATTGCAGTCACAGGAGGAGGATTTGTGTGTAGAACATGGCTTCTGCCTTCATATCAGAATAGAATGAATTTTTTATTTTGTATATTGCTTGGGGTAAATATTGTAAGGCACTCATATTGTACTGGAGGTACAACTATGAAAAAGGACCTAATTATGTCAGGGTTAATTTTTTTTAAATTTTCCAGCATTTGTTAATTCATGTCATGTGAATGAAGGCAGACCAGATTGGTAAGTAAACAATTGTGGGAGGTTAGTGAACATTGAATTTCCAAACTGGTGACTCTCATCTTCAGATACAGGTCAGAGGTTGGAGACATAGGCCATTAGCTGTAGCTGTGTGTATTAGTTTACAGATCTCAGCAGCTAACATTTCACATGGGTCAAGATCAAACAGTATTTTACTAATGTAATTTGTTCTACCTGAAAATGTCAATTATTGATTTCACCTTTTAAATTATTCCCCAAATGCGTCACTGGTCTGATCTCTTATTTGTTTTATTCTCCAGTGTTTTCCAGTCGTTAAGAATTTCTTTCCATTTTTCTCAGGTGCTATTGGTTATTTTTATGTCTGTTTAGAGCCATTTCTCCTGTAGCTCAGGTTTGCCTCATACCTTGTAATTGGAAATTCCTTTGATTATTTAATCCTTCCTCTGATTTCCAGGGCTGAAAAGACAGTCCTGCCATTCCTTCTTACTTGGGCCTTGACTGGTCTGTTACAAGGAAAATATATATCAGTGGATGAAAATCATCCAATCTCTCTGGCTTTTATTGAGAATATATAAATTAAGAGGGACCTGTGCCAAAATTATATTCACTGTCCAACTTTAAAGCAGGTATAATAACAGCACAGGAAGGGTGGGCAGGGAAGAGAGTGAAAACTTTCCTGCTGTGACAGTAGTTGACAGAAGCAATGAGTACTGAGTTAATCAATCTTAGATGATCAATAACTGTCCTGACTGGCCACAGACCAAGCAATCAAGAATCTGGATAAGGAACTGAATGTTCATGAAATCAAATTACTGTAGTTACTCTAGTTCGACCAAAATAAAAGATCTGGATAAATTGTCTGGCCATGCATAACAGAACTGTTGTTTTCCAGGTTTAAAATTTGAACAGCCTGAAAGAAATGGTGTATTTCTTGGTGTACTGTAATGCAAATAGCTAGTATTCTTGAGCACATGGTCATAAAGCCTATTTCAAATTTTAACATATTTTTTGAATTATAATTGCATCATTTCCACCTTCTCTTTCTTGCCTCCAAGTCCAAGTATATCAGTCATTCCAGGCTGGGATTTGACTCAATATTGCGGAAGTAAATGAGACAGGGAGTGAATGCTCTAATGCAGTCCAGGCTTTTATTTTGAGTGGCTATGCAGAAATTCTAGTGTAGGAATGTGAATTCATTGTGCATATCTTACAAGCTGGTCACAGTACATAGAGTGAGGGGTGGGAAAGAGCTTTAACATTTTCCAGTTTTGTCTACCTTTGGGATTGCAAATATGCAATCAGTTAATCACTTATAGGTGACCTATGAATATATCAAGTGGCAATTTCTTGGGCTCCACAGATCTGATTCCTTGGCCAGGAGATTGACATGTCCCCATTGAAATGTTAGGTCTGTGCTCAGGACATAGATTCTATTCTCTTGACCAAGGGCCTTATTCCATTAGCAAGCCTTCTTTACTACGTTTAACTTTTCTCCTTCCTAGCCACTAGGATCACTTAGAATCAGAAACCAGGACTCCCAAACACTTGAAACCGCTAAGAGTCCCAGTGACACGTCCGGCTTTTAGTTACGAAACTACTGGTTATATTTTTTTAACCCTATACTGCCTAATTTAATTCTTCCATTCTTATCCCACTTCCCTCTGCAGAGGTAACCTAACTGATATTATGGATTGGAGCAATGACTGAACTGGCTTCTTCCAACTGAATTTGGATTACCAGGTAGCAGTATTGGGATACCCTTGCACTGGTCCACTTGTAAAGTCCAAACTCTCAGATATAGACAGGAAAGTAATTCCTATACTGGTGTCTGGAAATGATTAAACTTTCCAAAGTTCATAAGATATCCTTTTTTTTTTTTTTGGTTTTTTGAGACAGGGTTTCTCTGTGTAATTTTGTGCCTTTCTTGGAACTCACTTTGTAGACCAGGTTGGCCTCGAACTCACAGAGATTTGCCTGCCTCTGCCTCCCGAGTGCTGGGATTAAAGGCGTGTACCACCACTGCCCTGCCATAAGATATTCTTGATGGGCTTACAGTAGTCCCCATCTCTTAGGTATTTCCATTTGACCTCTAGGTTTGGTCTCCAGAGTGATAAAGCCACAACCAGCTTTCATACCCTTTTATAGCTATTTCATCAGCCAAAAGTCTTCATGATGCCCTTCTCATGTTGCTTCTGTACAGGAAAAGAATAGGCATTTAGAATTATTTGGACACAAGAAAGGTGACTGCAAAACCTTGACAAGACAAGGTAGGACAGTCTTTTAAAATTTCCTACTTCAGAGGAAAGTCTATCAGATATGCTAGGCCTGTAGGCCAAAATTGGATGTCCTGATGTTACAGAGGAAACTTGGATGACTGTACAGGCAGTCAGCTGTTTCTCTTATTTCTTACATTATTTTTTTTGGAAGTCACTTCCTTATCCTTCCTGCTTCCTCAGGTATTATTTATTCCTTCTCAGGTCTTTGATGAAGTTAAAGACAAGATAGTTATAGTTATAGTTCCCTTAGTTATGATGAAGAATAAATTAGATATTAAACTTTAGAGTCACCAAGATAGGATAGATAATTGAATGTTTTCTCTGATTTTCTCAAATACAAAGACTAGATGTTGTAACTGTAATTCTTTCTTGATAACTTCACTATGTTAAAATGAAAATCTTCCTTTTGATTACACAGAAAATGGAAAATGCTGTGTGAGGATACTTCTGTATGCCGTGAATGTGTGTTGCTCTCGTTGGTTGATAGTAAAAGCTGATAGGGCCCAAAGCCAGGCAGAATAAGTCTTGGTTGGAAAGCCAAACAGAGAGACAGGGAGAAGGAAGGGCAGAATCAGGAGATGAAAGCCAGCTGCCCATGGCATTAGATTCCAGAGACCTGGTAAGCTATGTTCCATGTGGTGATACATAGATCAATAGAAATGGGTTAATTAAAATGTAAGAGCTAGTTAGTAGTAAGCCTGAGTCATTGTTCAAGGATTTATAATTAATATATGCCTCTGTGTGGTAATTTGAAAAGTGACTGCTGGGTATAATTGGGCAGACAGGACAGAAAGCTCTGCCTGCATTTACAATCTATTGGATACCTGAAATTAAAATCCCTGGAGTCTGTCTACCTCCAGATTCTTGAAATCTCCATATTGTTAAGGGCCAGTTCACAAACTCAACTTTCCACTGTATCTCATCTCAGGTTCAACATATCTGATGTAGCAGCATCTGATATAAATTATTTATGATGATTTAAAAACAAGAGCCTGAATATCTGTGTACCTGTGTAGCTGTGGAATAATAAAGTGAATAGGGTAATGCTCATTCTGTTTCTATTTCACGGAATAATTTGAATAGTTTTGGGGTAAACATTTGGTGCTAAAACCATCAGGCCCTGGTTATTTTTTTTTTCTGTAATGCCTTGTTTTATTGCATTTAGGGTTATAGGTGTATTTAAATTGTTTGTGTGATGTTGATTGAACTTTGGTAAGTGGTACCTACTGAGAAAATTACGCATTTTTTTTTTTTTTTAGAATTTCCAGTTTGGTGGAGTATGGGTTTTTAATATATTTCCTTATGATTATTTGGCTTTCCTTGTTGTCCATTGTTATGTCCCTCTCTTCATCTTTAATTTTATTAAATAGGTTAGTCTCTCTGTGTGTCTTAGTTTGGATAAAGGTTTGTCTGCCTTGTTGATTTTCTCAAAGAACAAAATCTGTCTTTCATTGATACCTTGTATTTTTCTTTGTTTCTACTTTGTTAATTTTAGCTCTTATTTGATACTTTCTTCCTGTTTACTCCTCTTTGGTATGCTTCCTTCTTTTTGGCTCTGTACTTCCTCTTTGTAGTCCTAAATTTTTCATTTCTGGAATTCCCTCAGTTTCTGTTTTCTTTATTGTTTCAATTTCCATTTTCAGGTCTTAAACAGTTTTGTTTCCTTTAATGATTAGTTTGTTTTATCTTGGCTTTATTTAAGTTGTTTATTGGTTTATTCCAATTGTTTGTGTTTTCTTAGCTTTCTTGGAGGAATTTATTGATTTCCTCCAATTGTTTGTTTGTTTGTGTTTTCATGAATTTATTTAAGAGATTTATTCATTTTCTTTTTTAGAGCCTTTATTATCTCCATATATTTGGTCTTAAGGTTTTTTTTTTTCTCCTAGTATTTCAACTATGTTAGATTCAGGGCCTGCTGTGGTAGGATAGGTCAGCTCTGGTGGTGACATATTGGCCTGGCTGTTATTAATTATGTTTCTATACTAGGCATCTGTGTTTGGTGTAATTATAGGTCTATTGCTGGTTTCTGACTTTATCTTGGTTAGAGAGGAATTTTGTTCCTGGGTTTTTGTTTGTTCTTTGGAGTTTTAGAGTGTGTGTTGGCTGAGTGTTTCCTTTTTTCCTGGCCGTATTGGCTGGTGTGTTCAAGGGAGAATGCTTGCTGGTGTTTGAAACTAGGGGAAGGGGAGATGAGAGAGAGATGATCTTAGGGAATCTACAGGAGCCATGGAGAGTAGAGAGGGGAAGCTGCATCTGGGAGTTTATTGCAGTAATAGGGGCAACTGTGAAAATCAGGTCTGGGGTAAGACATAATATGGTAGATCTGTGGAAAGCCTAACTAGTCTTTTGGAAGATGTGACAATGAGTTAATCAGGGGGTGTCTGCCCCAGTTGGGTGCTATGACACAGATATGAGGTGAGAAGGGAAGGGCAGATGGGGATAGTCTTTGGGATGATCAGGAACTATGGACATGTGGAGGAGAATCTACAAGTGAAGTTTTGTTTCAGTCCTAGAGGCAACCCTGAGTATTGAGTAACAGATTGAGGAAGGTCTGTGGACAGCCTACCTGGTCTCATACCCAACATCTTAATACTGATTCATGATGTTCCTAGCGATCATTTCTTTACTTCTTTGCTTATTTAGGTTTCTGTTGTTATTAATCAGTGAAAGATTTTCAGTTTATTGGATAAAAAATACTCTGTGGCTTGCACCAGACAACCAGAAAATATTCTTCTTGGGGTTGACCTGAGTTCAGATCCCAACACTCAAGTTGAGAGGCTCATAACTACCTGCTATTCCAGATCCAGGGATCTGACACACTCTTTTTTTTTTTTTTTAGATTTATTTATTATGTATACAGTGTTCTGTCTGCACATATCTCTGCAGGCCAGAAGAGGGCGCCAGATCTCACTACGGATGGTTTTGAGCCACCATGTGGTTGCTGGGAATTGAACTCAGGACCTCTGGAAGAAAAAGCAGTGCTCTTAACCTCTGAGCCATCTCTCCAGCCCTTGACACACTCTTTGGCGTGTCACCTGAGCACATATGAAAAGCCTTCCCTCTCACAAGTACAAACATACACATAAAAATGAGAATATTTTTGTTTTCAAAAGTGCTTATGACTTATAATGCAAATAGACAAAACTGGTTATTTCAGGTATATAATGCAAATCATACTATATTTACTTAAAATGTGTTATCTTTATTTTGTTTAAAAAAATTTTCATTTCCTCACTCTGATGCAAATTTACATCCAGTAATCAGTCATAGGAAACAAAAGGGTTTTGAAATGATCTTAACTAACAGACATTCTTTTCTTTGTCAAAGGAGAATGAGATAATTTTAGTACTCAAAACTATTTTCTACAATGTTGAAATATCAGGCTTCAAGTGACTCTATCCAATTTTGCTGGAACAGTCTTCCTCAATCAGCTCATTTTCTATTACTGGCAAAGGAGAGAAGTGGGGTGCACAATGTGAGTGGTGGTCAGTGATTTCTTTCGTTTTGAGTTTTATTATAGTCTTATAGTTCTTGTTTAAGAGACCACGTTAACTATGTAGATCTGTCTTTGTGTCTCCTTTGATCAGTGGTATGATCTAGGTTTTGTAATTTTTTATTAGTTATATTGTTTCTCTGGAAAATGATAGACCAACATCTATTTTTACTTTTTGAAAAATAGTATGTTATGTTATGAGTTCTTTGAGTTTGTTGGTTAAGAGACTTTCTGTGGAGAAACAGTATTAGTTTTCTCTTCTTGATCTTAGAAGCTTATTTCTCTTCATTTCTTGGCATATCTGCATTTTCCAGTTGATACTATCAATGTTTGCATTTTTGCTATTTAAGTTATTGACATTGTTCATACATTGGCTTTTTTTTTTTTTTTTTTTTGGTTTTTCGAGACAGGGTTTCTCTGTGTAGCTTTGCGCCTTTCCTGGAACTCACTTGGTAGCCCAGGCTGGCCTCGAACTCACAGAGATCCGCCTGGCTCTGCCTCCCAAGTGCTGGGATTAAAGGCGTGCGCCACCACCGCCCGGCTGGCTTTTGGTTTTTAAAACCTTCACATATATTGTTGTCTCTGTATCCTAGTTAATTCCAGCTGTCAACATGTAAGAGCCTACAGTCATCTGTGGGAACCTTAGTTGAGGATGTGACCCATCAGAATGGCTGGTTGCTATGTCTTTGAAAGATTTTGTTGATTGCTGATTGATGTGTGAAGGCCCTTCCAATGAGGGTACAATATCCCTAAGAAAGTTGAACTGTGCTGGATAAGAGAGTGAGCTAAGCATGAGACAATGACCAAGTAAGAGAGAAAACTACTAAACAAAGGTTTCTCATGGTTTTTGCCTCCAGTTGCTAGCTTGAACTTCTATCCAAAGTTCCCACAATATTGGATTGTGATCTGGCAGAATTAGCCAAATAAGCCCATTTGGGGTAGCTTTTGGGTAGAGAATTTAATCATAGCAATAAATAAGCAAGTTAGAACATAATGTGATACACCAAAAGTGATTTTGTTGCTGCAAAAAATAAGGGAATGATGAGTTTTGGCAGAATATTAACTATATCCATCCAGATTTACATGCCTCAGATTGGACCACTTTGAGGAAGGTGCTTCTACAAGGTCCCTGACATCAGTGGTTAATGGCCTCCTTCTGCTCTGCTATCTATTGGGATTGCTGAAGGGCTCAACAGAACAATTTAGCTTGAATCTTGGACTTGGCTAGTGTGCTCCAGAGTCTGCATATTTTTTTTCTTTAAATCATAAACATATGGTAAATTTTCTATTTTGTTATGGTTCTCTTTTATGAATGGACATGCAGCGTGAGTTTTCATTTTTATTAAAGTATTTCATTTTTATTAAAATATTTAGATGTCGCCGGGCGGTGGTGGCATACGCCTTTAATCCCAGCACTCGGGAGGCAGAGCCAGGCGGATCTCTGTGAGTTCGAGGCCAGCCTGGGCTACCAAGGGAGTTCCAGGAAAGGCGCAAAGCGACACAGAGAAACCCTGTCTCAAAAAAACAAAAAAAAAACAACAAAAAAAATATTTAGATGTCAAAAGACATAGAGCTGCACAGAGAGATTAATTGGCTGTTCTTTTAGGACTTGAAATAAAGCAATGTGGAAAGTAATGGAGACAGTGGAATTTCAGGTCATAGGATTTCAGTGGAAAACAGACTCCATGATAAATTAGGCTAGAGGTCACTTGTGTGATATTTTGGCCCCTAATGTTTCTTACTATGCCATGCCTCCAAGAAATTGAGTAAGGCAGGATTAAAAATTAACGAGGCTGATTTCTTAGATGGAATATTTACTATCTTGGATGGCAGTTAGTTACTTATAATTCACTCATGATTATAGTAAAAAAAAAGCAACAAGTGGGTTGTAAATAAAACGTCTGTAGGTTGTGGTGAAAAACTGCACTAGGTAATTTTAGGTGATAGTCAAGTGCTGAACAAAAGCAGGAATTTTCAGGGAGATTACACCATTAAAGAAAAGGCCCCCCACTCTACATTGGAGGGCTATCAACGTGCTCTAAAGGTAAGAATCCATCCTTCTATTCCCTCAGATAATGAAGGAATTAGGCAAAGTACTTCCTATATCCAGGAAGCAACTTCATACAAAGCCTACTGCAACTATGGTCTAAACATGGCAGGGTGCATCACAACTTAGAAGGCAAATTTCTACAACCAGTTATACTGGTTCTGGAAACAAGAAGGATGAAAAATTTAAGGCCATGCATTCTTAGTCTGTGGTTTCAGTTCAGCACAAACTTGTAATCATATTAGGAATATTTTCAAAGTCAAACAGAGATATATATTAGATAGAAAAGTCTTCATATCCTTCAGAGATCTAAAGATATGGCTTTTAAGATGTTTTAATAACATAGTTTGATTTTTTTATGATAATGAAACATGTCTGCTCCTGACAATACCAATCTACTTCAGAGAAGATGATGCACATTGAAGAAACTCCATATAGAGTTTACTTTTTTTGTGGCAAAAGTTATCCACTGGGCAAAAAGTGCTCTTACCATGACTTCTGACATTAAACTAGCAAGCAGGACAGAGAAAGTGACTGCTGAATATTGCCAAGACAAGGTGGGAGAGTCTTTCAAATATCCAACTTCACAGAAAAATCTGTCGCATATATGAGGCTGGTAGGCCAAAGATGGATGTCCCAACACTACAGAGGGACATTGGCTGATCATCTAGGCAGCTAGCAGTTTTTCTGAGTAACCTTGACAGTCCTGAGAGACTGTAGACCAGGCTGGCCTTGAACTCTGATATTCTCTTGACTTTTGCTCCCACAAGCTGGGATTAATGGTTGGGTAACATCCCTGGTTTTTTTTTTCTTTATTTTATTGGATAATGGGCCTAGTGTATATATTTTCATACATGTCAACCATATGCTGTTTTGCTGAGCTTGACCCCTAGAATGAATTTTGAAATTTGGAAGAGGGTATCATTTTCTTTCCCAGCAATGCAGTATTCAGTATCCAGGCATCCAACTGCCTGGACCATATAAGTCATTAGATTACACATGTATGATATAGTTCCTGCTTGTGTTTTTTTAATTTTTAATGAATATGATTCTTTTGCCTTTATACATGGATATGCACCACATATTTGCATGGTCCTCACAGTAGTCAAAAGAAGGTGTTAGAACTCCTGAGCTTGGAATACTGGATAGTTATGATTCCTCCATGTAAGTACTGGCAATTGGGTCCAATTATATGCAAGATCAGCAAGAGCTCTTAATTTCTCAGCTGTCTGTCTTTCTTGCCCTGTGTTGATTATTGATGATCAACATTTATATTGCTAATGGTTTTATCTGTCTATTTGTAACTTTTTAAATGCATAGTTCCTTTTAGTAAGATTTATTAAAGTTACCATTTAAACTGAAGCACTTCAGGTATCTAGAAGATGAATACAGAACTGAAGTGACTATGTAACTCTTTGTAGAAATTTCATTTAAAAAGCCTATTAGTTCTTCATGTCATTTTTGTTTGTTTAATTAATTTTTGCAGAGACAGGTTCTTAATTTTTACTTCTTGCTGTCCTAGAACTGATTGCATAGTATAGGCTAGCTTTCAACTCAGAGGCAGATATACCTGCCTCTTTTATCTTCATGCTGGGAATAAAGGCATGAGTCAATACACCCAGGTTGCTCATCTTTTTTTATAGTTAGTAACTATTCATACAGTTTCTCTGACATGTAATCAGTATTGAGGATGGGTTTTCTCATCTTTCTGTTAATATGTATTTCTCTTACAAGGTGATATCCTATTCAAAGCATTAAGAAATGATAGAGGTAAATGCCCTATATAGTTTCCTTCTAAAGCGGCTTAATGATTATATTGTAATGTCTGTATCATAGTATAATTGTAGGAAACATCAGAATTAAATGAGTATATTGTTAAAGAAGCATGCATTTCCAATGATGTCAGTATCATGTGTCTTGTTGTATGCATATGCATGACATATTTATGTATGGTATGTTTTAGGATGCTGTGACCTATAATTATGTGCATGTCAACTTTACTCAGGAAGAGTGGGCTTTGCTGGATCTTTCCCAGAAGAATCACTACAAAGATGTGATGGTGGAAACTCACACAAACATCACTGCTATTGGTAATACTGTGAATTTTCCTTCACATTTTAAAATTAGGTGACAACTGTTTCTTGGTTATTGATACTCTTCTGTAATTTTGATTGATTCTGTGGAATAATGAGGTGAAGACATCAAACATGACTTTAAAGATTATTGAAGGGAGTAACTCTAATTTTGTACAATTTCCAATGATGTTTCATACATTTCCTGGTACTATATTTTAGGCTACAAATGGGAAGATAATATTGAAAAGCATTGTCAAAGTTCTTGAGAACATGGAAAGTAATTTTCAAGTGTAAGCTGATATAAATGTGCCTCTGAAGATAATTTAATGTATCTGTAACTTTTAAAGAAAAACATTGGTGTAAATAATCACAATTTAAAGTACATTAATGATTGTTAAATGCTTTCAAAATTATATATCTCAATGACAAGTGAATTGTGTTTTCATGTCATTCTTTTAAGAAGGAAGACAAGGAATCAATGCTTTAAAAGCAAATATCATCATTTGAATAAGAGCTCAATCTGTAGAACTGATAATCCATTTAGTTTCATAGTATTCATATTACAAAAGTTATGCTTATTAAATATGTAGTTAGTATATGTCCAAAACCTTCTAATAAGCAAATACTCCATAATAAAAGTATTGTTATTCATATAGTTGATCTGATTTTGCTAAATTTAGTGAGAAGAGTGGTCACAGTCAAGAGTTAAGGGGAGGTTTATGTGGAGGAACCTTAATCCCCATACCAAATGTGGATGAGGAACATAAAGTCCAACTGTAAATGAAATGTAGAAACCTTTTAGTTGATATTCTTCCTTTAACAGGTATATCATATGTCACTTTGAAAATATGAACATAGGGATATGGAAAGGAACAATATATGTTTCTCCATCTGAGAATAATTAGAATATATGTAGCAGTCCCCATGTTGAGTAGACTTGTCAAATGTGATTCAAGTTTACAAACAATTGGTTTTCCAGCTTCATTGGGAATACATCAACAAACACTGCAGAAAAGCCCTATGAGGACCAGAATTATGTAAATGCTTGTGTTTGCCCTGGTTCACTTTGTAAATGTAGCATGACTCACAGTTTAGAAATATCTGTCAAGGAAATAAGTGAGGTAAAGATCTGAATTCATCTAGTTCTCTTAAAGGTATGAAAAATCTTACAGAGAAAACAGATGCCATCAATATGAGCCAGGTAAGGAAGGATCTACCATCACAGGCATCTTCAAATATGCAAAACAATCCTTAATGAAGGGGGAAATCATGAGTGTAAATAATGGGCTAAAATCTTAAGATCTTATTACTCTTTACATTTAGACCAAATTGTAAAATAAATGCATACAGATATATAGACTCAACACTGTAATGAATGTGGTAAAGCTTTTACAAGTACTAATTTTTCTTGCAGGCATGAAAGAAGTCATACTACAGAGAAACCTTCTGAATATACTCAATGTGGTAAAACCTTCACATGTCAGAGTCTTCTTCCAAAGCATGAAAGAACACATACTGGAGAGAAACCATATAAATGTAATCAATATGTTAAAGCCTTTATATATCACAGTCATCCTCAAAGGCATGAAAGATCACATACTGGAGAAAAAAACCCATGAATGTAATTAATGTGGTAAATCCTTTGCACGTAATAGTAATCTACAAATACATCAAAGAACACATACTGGAGAGAAGCCATTGATTACAAATGTAATCAATGTTGTAAAGCCTTTGCACAACACAGTCATCTTCAACTACATAAAAGAACACATAAGGAGAGAAATCCTATAAATGCAGTCTTTGTGGTAAAGCCTTTGCATATCAAAGTAAACTTCAACTACATAAAAGAAAACATACTGGAGTGGAACCCTATGGATGTAATCAGTGTGGTAAAGCCTTTGCATGTCACAAGACTCTTCAAGTGCATAAAAGGACACATACTGGAGAGAAACCCTATGAATGTGATCAATGTTATAAAGCCTTTGCATAACACAGTCATCTTCGAAGGCATGAAATTACACATAATGGAGAGAAACTCTATGAATGTAATTAATGTGGTAAAGCCTAGTCACAACACAGAGTCACTCTATAACTATAAAACTTTTAGTGTGTAAATGGTCTCTTAAATTCTTTTTTTTTTTTTTTTTTTTTTTTTTTTTTTTTTTTTGGTTTTTCGAGACAGGGTTTCTCTGTGTAGCTTTGCGCCTTTCCTGGAACTCACTTGGTAGCCCAGGCTGGCCTCGAACTCACAGAGATCCGCCTGGCTCTGCCTCCCGAGTGCTGGGATTAAAGGCGGGCGCCACCACCGCTTTCAGGATCTGAGAAAACTCATACAAAAGGGAATCTGAATATATATGAATTGGTATGATCTTCAGCCAACATACTTACATGCAATTACACAGGATTATTTATTCTGGAGAAAATAATCAGATACATGTCAATAATCTGCTTAAGCATTATGATGTTTCTCTCTATTTTGTTTACACCCACAAACATATATGGATAAAAGGGCTATGAATTTAAATGATTTAGATAATCCTTGTATATCATACTTTTTTTCAATCACATTAGAAAATGAATCCAGGTGTAAAAGTTTATAGATGTGTATTATTGACTTTTGATCATACTTTGATAAAACATCACATCTAAGTGAACTTATAAAAGGGTTCTTTTTGGCCCTTAGTTCCAGAACAATACATGAACCCTGTGAAAGTGGCTTGGAAACTAGTGTCAGACATGGCAGCTAAAGTAGGAGGCTAACAATTCACATCTCCATGCAGCATGAAGCAGAAGGTGTAAATTGGAAATGCTGTGCAGAAGCCGGGCAGTGGTGGCGCACACCTTTAATCCCAACACTTGGGAGGTAGAGACAGGTGGATCTCTGTGAGTTCGAGGCCAGCCTGGGCTACCAAGTGAGTTCCAGGAAAGGCGCAAAGCTACACAGAGAAACCCTGTCTTGAAAAACCAAAAAAAAAAAAAAAAAAAAAGGAAATGCTTTGCAGATGTAAATTCTCAGGTGAACCCCCCAGTGACATATTTCATCCAACAGGGCAGCATTTGCTATACCTGCCCAAATGATATCACTGACTGAGAGTGATTGATTTCCTTGACTTTAAACCTACATGCTTGCTTCCTGTTACAGGAACCAGTTCATGATGGATAAAATCTGTAAGCCTTGAGATGCCTCAAAAGTCATGTAACAGGAATTACAATAGAGAAACATTCATAATTGAAAATAAGTTTAAAGATTTGTTTTTATTTTAATTATGCAATGTCTGTGTGTCTTTGTGTGGTTATATGTATGTGCATTCTGGTTCCCAAGCTTAGATCCTCAGAGGTTCTTGTTGGAGGAATTACTGGAATTCATCAAAAATCAGACCTTGATCCAAGGAATGAACTTGAATTAAAAGCTTGGCCATGTCTCTATCCCTGTCAATATTTTAAATCTTTTTTATATAATCTTGATATCAGGAAATAGGGAGGAACTCATACAAAAGAAAAACCCTATTCATGTAAACAATTTGCTTAAGACTTTACAGATCACAGTTGTTTTCAGTTTCAAGGGAAAAACTTGTTTCATGTCTTGTGGTGATATTTTATTTGTGCTGAAATGTGGTGATATTTTATTTGTGCTTTAATAAATAAAGCTTGCCTGGAGATTAGAGAAAAAAAGCCAGCCACAACACAGAAGTCAATCAATGTTAGCACATACCTTTAATCCTATCACTTGGCAGGCAGGATGTCTGTGTGTTCAAGGCCACACTGGAATCAGAGCCAGGTGTGGTGGCACATGCTTTAAATTCCAACACTAGTTAACCATAGAAATCTGGAGGTCTGTGGAAACAGACAGAAAGTGACAGAGCTGGCCAGAAAGAGCAATTGATATAGCAAGACAGAGAGCAAATCAGATGGCAGAAGAAAGGCATATGTGCATGGGTAGACAGGTAGAAACTCACATTTTGGAAGATGAAGAGTTAGTGAGAAAAAAAAGGGGGGAACTATAGTAAAGTTTTATTTGTGTTGAAATGTGGTGATATTTTATTTGTGTTTTAATATGTAAAGGTTGCCTGGAGATCAGAGGAAAAAGCCATGTTATGCAATGTTAGCACACGCCTTTAATCCTATCACTTGGCAAGCATGATCTCTGTGTGTTCAAGGGCACAATGGAAACAGAGCCAGGTGTGGTGGCACATGCTTTAAATTCTAACACTAGTTAGCCCTGGACATCTGTGGAGACAGATAGGAAGTGACAGAGCTGGCTAGGAATACAAAGTAATGTAGCTTGACAGAGAGCAAATCAGATGGCAGAACAGCAAGGCATATGTGCATGGGTAGACGGGAAATAACTCATATTTTGGAAGCTGCAGATTTAGTGAGGAAGGTTAGCTGTAGCTTTCATATTTCTCTGATCTCTCTAAGGCTTTTGCTCCTATATCTGGCTTCATGTTTTTTATTTAGTAAGATCACTTAGAAATTCATCTACAATGTCTTTTGCATTGTAGCCTTGAAATAAGTAAATTATTAACTAAGTTCAATAAAGACTGATGTGAACATGACACTGTGGCTTCTATTTTGAAACATTTGAGGTAGATATTTATGTGTACTATATTTGTGGTAAATCCAATTAGTGAAGTGTATTTTTTGGTCCTTATATTCCTGTGGCTTTTGTTCATCTTTTTTTGTGTTTTCATTTAGTGAGAAGTATTTATCTGCTGTGATGCATAGAATGGGATGGCCATCATCTAATTGTTTCATTTTTATTTAACTCTCAGGCATTATGTGATCATATTTTTCAAGTAAATGTGTCTGTGAAAGGGTGGCGGGTTTTGTTCCTGATTTTATTTTTCATATTGTTTTCACCAATACCCTTGAAATCTTGTTCATTATCCAGCCTGGCTTGAATGTAAGTAATTAGTCATGGATACATTTGAATTCATGATTCTCATGTGTTAGTCTCCTGAGTACAAAACTAGGGATAGTAGATATACTTCCAATGATTGTTATTTTGTCAAAATATTTTAATGATGTTAATGTTAAAATACTTAATAGAGAATATGAAAAACATTAAATATGTCATGTGTGCATCCAAAGAAACATTTCATCTTACCGGAAAAGATTTAATAATTTAAGTAATTGACTGTATATTTGACATTATAATTTGATGTTCTATAGATATGTATATATAATTTGAATTTCCATGCATCTTCATGTACTCATCAGTTATCCATTTGATACCACCTCATCTTGTAGTACTGTCTTCTAAGGGAAATATCCAGAGATATCAGATAATGTAATAGCTGTATGATTTTCTTTATAATTTTGCTGTTGTTTGTATGTGTGTAAGAGACTATGGGTTTTTAGGTCATTAAAGATATGTGGAGAACAGAAGACAATTTTATGGGGTCCACTTTTGTCCATCTTCATATGGTGATCAAGATGAGGTAACAGCCTTCCACAATACAGCCATTTCTAGCAGAGCTGTCTCATTGATGCTCAAATAAGATTAGTTGAAACATTAAATCAGTAAAATATTGTATTTTCAGCTTGTAAACATATTTTCATTGAGAGATAATGGAAAATAGGAGAAATTAAATAATAAATATTATTTGTAAATGAAAATGAAATGTTGCTATCTCTTTTGTTTTTTCTTTTATTGCATGTGGAATGAGTTAGTTTATTCCCAGGACCAAACATTTATTCATAACACATTCTCTGTATTACAAATGAATTACAGAGAATATTTTCCATGAGTAAAAGCAGTTGCTGCTATGACTGGTGTCCTGAGTTCATTCTCTAGGAAACCCATATCACTCCTAGACATTTTTTTCTTATTTTTACACTTGTAGTGTGGCATATGTGCACTCATATACCAGCACATAAATAAGTAATTTGAAAACACAAACAAGTGCCATTGAAGTCATGGGCAACCAAATGATTCCCTGATTTTCATCTCTAGAACTCACATAGGATAAGTAGATAACAGACACATATAAGTTGTTTGCTCACTGCCACATATACATTATGGCAAAATGATATACACACAAATATAGTTAAAATATTTTTAAATGGATGAAATAAAAAAGCAAATAAATTAACCCAATTATTTAGAACATATGAAGTTATTTTCCATTTTGAATTATTAGTATAGAATTTCAAGAAGTATTACTGTTCATCAAAGTGTTGATGCTTCTATTTTAAATCTTATTTTGCCATTTAATTCTCTGATTACAAAATAGGTCATTTTAAAAGCAAATTTCAGTTGGGCTGAGAGTTGAATAACTGTAATCCTAGCATTTGGGAGATAGTGGCATGTCACTCACTCTTAGTTTGAGGTCATCTTGGTCAATATGGTAAGTTCCAGGACAGCTAGGGATATGTAGTAATATTTCCAAAAAAAATCCAAAAAGGAAGAATATTCTCAAATTATAAAACTTATCCTAATATAACCTCACTAGATTCTGACGGGTTTCAACCAAAACTTTTGTTATCTTTACACACTTTATGGGAACTTTGTTAACAATCAACACATGACACAATGTGGAGAGTATTTTTACAGAGATATAGAAAACCATTGAATCCATGAAAAACATGTAGTGGGGAAGTTCATAACTTTTAAGTGATAGAAGACAGAAGGAGTAATGGGGGCATTTTCATCTTTGGTATTTTAATGACATGTTTGGGAGCTGGAGAGTTTGTTCAATATTACTGTTCTTCTTAGGTTCCTAGCACCTACATCAGATGGCTCAGAACTACTTGTATTTCCAAGTCCATGAAATCTGATGCATTCTTCTGGCCTCACAGTGCACCAGATATACAAATGTTGAAATGACAGTTATTTTTGTGATTCTACATTTTATAAAATGTTTTCCTCATGCATATATTATTTTCACAAAGGATGAAATTTAATTTAGGTGTATAAGTTTTGCAAGTGTGTATATCAATTGCATGCCAGGTACCAGTGGAGGTGACAAGAGTGTCTGATCCCCAGTGCCTGCAGTTACAGACACTTGTGAGCTGTCTCTTGGTTATTGGAAATCAAAGTCAGGCCCCAGGTGGATGAGTAGCCATTTATCATAAGTGTTAAGCCATCTATTCAGCCACATGTACATTTCATTAGAGCAGTAAGGTATAAATGGATGATCCTAAATTCATCTTCACCTGAGCCCTGATGATCCATATGAGACATATGCTAATAGCACCATTAACTCACTTCCATTGCATGCTTAAATACGTTTGCAAGCCTAAATATCCAAAAATAAGGGAAGAATACAAAAGTGATCTGGAGTGAAACTGACAATACAAATCTTTGAAAAGTGGCTGACTACTTAACCAAAGCCAAAAGAATGAGTTTATTGCCAATGTTATAAATGAGCAGCAATGCAAGCCGAAAAGAGCATATGTCAGGTATACTCTTGCTGGAGTTTATACCTCCTCTAAGGAGACAAATGAACTTGCAAACATGAAAACTGATTTGTCTGAAGAGGATCATTATCTGCTTCCCTGATGCCCACAAAACTTTCAGGTAGGAATCTTTTTTTTTGTGACTTCAGATGACATCTAGTTGTCAGGAGATTCTGAAATTTAAACAGAAGTCCCTCTAAGAGTGGGACACACAGGCATTTACAAAGTGCTGTGAAGTATGGAAGGTCTGATAGGGAGGGAACTTTTGGTGTAAAAGCCCAAAGATCAAATGCTCAGAGAGCAATGCTTGGTGTGTATTGGAGGACATGTTGGTTCCTATTGTGCTTTATTTATCCACTCACCTGTGGTGGGCTAGCCACCTCCAGGTCTTCAACTCTTTCCTTTTTTTTTTTTTGACAACTACCTGTACCTGTCAGTGACAATACCCTGCAACTCCCAGTTTTTATTTCTTCTTGCTCCTTATATGTGCCTCAGTTCCCACCCTGACATCCCTGTAATCTGTCTGCATAGCAGGAATAGTCATGTTCTAAAGAGTCATTTATATCACATTTTTGGACTAACGACTAGTGTAACAGTGGGCCCCATGAACTTGTAATTTTCCTGGAAATCTTGTTGTGGGAAAAGACTGAGTACTCAAGATGAAAATGTCTCCACTGAAGAAACATTCATGCCTTATCTAACACATGGCCTTAGAGATAGGACTTGAAAATGGGGGAGGGTTTTAGAGATAAGAAAATTCAGTATATGACTTCATTAGATTACTTATTTTTGCTTATCTTTTGCCTTCTCTCTAAACCTTTTATGACCTCAAGGATGGATTAATTACCTTATATCTTCATTAACAAATTAGTAAAACTGAATAAATTTCATGTTTTCATTGTTGATTAATAATGTGCTTTTTTCTCTTTGATTCTTTTTTCTTTCTTTCTTTTTTTTTTTTGAGACGTAGTTTTTGGTGCCTGTCCTGGATCTTGCTCTCTGTAGACCACGCTGGCCTCAAACTCACAGAGATCTGCCTCTCTCTGCCTCCTGAGTACTGGGATCAAAGGTGTGTGCCACCACTGCCCAGCTCTTCTTTTTGTTATAAAGTATAGTCTTACTATAAATCCTTGTCTGACCTGGGACTTACTCTATAGTTTAAACTGTCTTAGAACATCAGAGAGATCTGCCCACCTTGCTTCCAAAGTCCCTGCATTAAAGGTGGGCACATCACAATTGGATAACTTGGTTCACTTAAATGGCTTAATAAGTATGAGTGACTGAGCCTGGCTGGTTAGGGTAGCAAGGGTACAGGCTCTGGCCCTAACTACAGTAACAGCAGGAGGCTCCCATCAAATTCAGCCCTCCTGCTTTAAAGTTCACTGTCTTCCAATTATGAAAAATATTGTGTTACTTTATCATTGATTCTGTGATAACTCACCAAGGGAGTAGGATAGGGGTCTGGTCTTTTTCTCCAGATGATGAAACTCAGATTCAAAAAAATATTTGATTTTGAATATGATTAAGTGTAACTACTCATCTCACTCATCCTGTCATTCTAATTCCTCACTAAATGAAGTTGAAGCCACCCATGTGAGGCATGGTGGCACAGATATGTAATCCTAGTATTTAGAAATTGGAGGCAGAAATTTCAGGGTTTCCAAAGTCATCCAAAAGTGAACATGGTCAGTTGAGTTTGGTGTGAAGACAATGGAACTAAGAGAGACTGTGACCGGTTCAGGGCAGTGTCCTTAGTCTTAGCTGCAGCTCTAGAGCCACAGAACCATATCTCCAGCAAGTGTATGCTGAGGTATTCATATGCCAGGTTTTCTATTCTTGGTAATGTATCCTGACTAAGGCAGCCTAGGTCACTTTGGGGCAGACTCTTGATACTCATTAAAGAATAGAATACACCTGCAGTTGAGAGAATTAGTCTCAGGTAAGGATAAGCTTCCTAAATGCTTATCTAATGCTGTGTGTTCAGCTTTTTAATCATATACACACAACCAGCAGAAATGGATTTAGCAGGTTTTGTTCATTTTTTATACATACATAATCGCCCTTGCTTAACAAGGAAGAAATTAGAAGGGAATAATTTGTAAAGAATGGAGAGATGATAAAGAAGGTAGAAAGTGATGTAATAAATTTTAATTAAAATATATGAAAATAATTTTTAAATAAAAAAGCATGTAGTGAGCAGGCTTAGAAGAGCACTGGGTGCTTTTACAGAGGACAGAGGTTCCATTGCCATAAACCACCTGGTAGCTAACTAGCTCTTGTAACACCAGTTCCAAGGGATCTGATGCCCTCTTTGGGCATCTGCAGGTACTGCACATAGACACTTGGCAAGTAAATAGCAATATTCATAAAATAAAAATAAAGCTTAAAATAGAGAATTCTCTACAGTGATGTCACAGCCCTGAGACAAGCAGCACTCAGGGCTAGTTAAAATGAATGCCTTCTGTTCCTGCATGGAAGCAACTGTGTGCTTCTTCTGAGGCAGCATGCTCCAGCAAAAAACAGCCTTATTCTGAGGTTAAAATGGCTCATCAGGACAGTTCATGTAAAAACAGCATCCACAATACTGATAGTTGACTTTTCCTAGATGATTTTTGTATTTGTGTTCTCTGCCCTTTGTATGTGTGAGAATTAAAGACAATGATACATCTTTTTAATGTATTGATACATATTTTAAATACAGATTATGATTTATGATCTAAAAGATAGATTTTTCTTTGTAAATCTTCATCTGCCTAAGTAGCAACACTTGCAGTTTTCTGACCCTATTTTAATTTTTCATAGTATAACTCAGGGTCTTATCCTAAAAGAGATATAAGGATGATATCATATATGGAATACAAAATGTGTTCTAGTCTGACTCCTTTTGTAGCATTAGCCAGAGATTGATGCATTCTGTTACTAAATAGATTTTTGTTTATTAATAATTTAAGTATATGGAGTGATGTTTTTCTAAAAAGACATTAATTGTACAACAGCTATACCTTCTGACATTAAAAAATGTTTCTGAGACAAGCTCTATTATGTTGATTCAGGTAACCTTGATCTGAGTCTGTTGCTTCTCAGGGCAATGACCGTATTGTCCTTTTGTTTAAACAAACTAAATTCTTAAGGGGCTCTATCTCCAGTGAGTTTTAAAATTACCCATTTGAGTCATGTAGTCAATTGTCTATTGCAATAATTGGTAAAATATTTACATGTGAAGCATGGCTTCTGCTTTCAGAACAGAAAAGGAAGAATAATTTCTTGTGTACACTGCAAGAGAAAATAGCATAAGCATTCAGCTGCTGGAGTTACCATTATGAAATAGGAACTGATTATGGCAAGGTTAGTGGTTTGTACTTTCCTACCATGTATTATTTCATGTCATATGAATAAGGGCAGATCAGGTTGGTGGGTGTATAATTTGGGGAGGTTATCTTGATCCAAGGAAGACTGAATTCCCAACTAATGGACTCTCCTTTGCAAATGTGCTCAATCCAGTTTTGCACTAAGACAGCAAAAAGGGTTCAGACATAGGTCATTGACTGTAGATTTGTGTGTCAGGTTACAAAGCTCAGCATCTGACATAGCACATAGTGGCAAGTTCAAACAGTAGTTTATTAATGCCAGTCCTCTACCAGCAAATGGCCTGCTCTTTTTCAAAGTAATGATAGCTGTGTGTTTTTCAATTATATTTATGTTTTTAAAATATCAATTATTAGTTTACTTTTTTTTTGAGACAGGGTTTCTCTGTGTAGCATTGGAGCCTGTTCCTGGAACTTGCTCTGTAGACCAGGTTGGCCTTGAGCTCACAGAGATCCACCTGCCTCTTCCTACCAAGTGCTGGGATTAAAGGTGTGCACCGCCACTGCCTGTCTTAGTTTTCCTTTTTTTTCCTTTTTTTTTTTTTTTTTTTTTTTTTTTTTTGGTTTTTCGAGACAGGGTTTCTCTGTGTAGCTTTGCGCCTTTCCTGGAACTCACTTGGTAGCCCAGGCTGGCCTCGAACTCACAGAGATCCGCCTGGCTCTGCCTCCCGAGTGCTGGGATTAAAGGCGTGTGCCACCACCGCCCAGCTTAGTTTTACTTTTTAAATTTGATTTTCTTTAATTATATCACTCTAATCTATTGTTTCTTTCATTCTATGTATTTCACAGTCATTAAGGGTTTCTTTACATTTTTCTCTGGTGTTGTTTTTTTTTAAATTTTTTTTATTTAGAGAACATTCTTCTGTAGCTTGGGCTTTCCTCACACAATATAATTGAGAATTGCTTTGATCATTTAATCCTGAAAGTGCTGCTGTGGGCTGGGAAAACAGTCTTGCCACTCCTTCTGGTTTAGGTCTTGACTGGTCAGTGAGAAAGAAAAATAGACCAGTAAATGAGTATCCTCCAAAATCTCTGTCATTTATTGGGAACTTACAAATGAAGAGAGACCTGTTCAATAATTGAGTTCACACACCAACTTTAATCAGATTTAGACAAAGCAAAGAAATGGATGTACAAGAAAGTTGGTGAAAGCTTTCCTGCTGTGACAGTAGATGACATTAGCAATTGAGTACTGAAGTTATCAATGTTAGATCATCAGTAAGTGTCCTGACTGCCTACAGACCAGGCAATCAAGAATCTGAACTTTCATGAAACCAAATTAGTATAGTTACTTCAGTTGAAACAAAATAGAAGATCTGGATATAATTGTGTGATCCTGACCAACAAGACTGTTATTTTCCAGGTTTAAGATGTTTAGCCTTAGAGAACAGATGTGAGTAGTCTTTGTTTTGCTCTAATACAAATCTGTAGTCTCTGGAGCATATGGCCATAAAGCCTGTTTCAACTTCTTACCATAATTTTGGGAATCATCATTACTCATTTCCACCATCTATTTCCTGCCTCTAAGTTCAAGTTTGTCAGGCATTCCTGGATGGACCTTGTCTGCTTGATGAGAGGACAAAAAAAACAAAAACAAAAAACAAAAAACAAAAAACAGGGCAATGAACATCCTAGTGCAGCCCCAGATTTTTATTGTTGAGTGGTGTTGCAGAGATGCTTATGTACGAATTAGAATTTATTGTCCATGTTACAAGTAGTTATGGTAAAAGTAAAGAAAGGAAGGAGTGGGAAGGAGCCTTAAAATTTTCCAGTTTTTTTCTGCAGTTTGGGTTGCCAATGTACAATCAATTGATTATAGGTGATTGATAAATGTCCTAGGTTCCTTGGCCAGGAGATTGACCTGTTCCCATTGAAATGTTAGCTCTGAACTCAGGACAGAGATTCTATTCTCTTGACCAAGGGCCTTTTTCTTGTAACAGGCCTTCATAACCACTTTTAACTTTCCTGCTTCCCAAGGTGCCTAGAATCACTTAGCATCAAAGATCAGAGCTTCCATAAATATTTTTTTCATCTTTGGGCTCTGTCAAGAACAATACTGCTGAGAGTCTCAGTGAAACTTCTGGCTTTTAGTCAAGAAAGCAACTGTTTACTCTTCTGAATGTTTTAACCCCAAACTGCTTAGTCAATTTCTACGTCCAGTTCTTATCCCACCTCCTTAGAAGATGTAAATCTAACTGCCATGCTGCAATTGTAACAATGACTGATCTAGCTTCTCTCAGCTGAATTTGGGATATGAAGGAGGCAGTATTAGGATAACTTTACAGAGAACCTCTTTTTTTTCTGGAGCTGAGGACCGAACCCAGGCCTTGCGCTTGATAGGCAAGTGCTCTACCACTGAGCTAAATCCCCAAACTTTGTTTTTGGTTTTTCGAGACAGGGTTTCTCTGTGTAGCTTTGCACCTTTCCTGGAACTCACTCTGTAGCCCAGGCTGGCCTCGAACTCATGGAGATCTGCCTGGCTCTGCCTCCCAAGTGCACCATCACTGCCAGGCCAGAGGACCTCTTGTAAAGAGCAAACATTCAGATATTGACAAGAAAGGAATTCCTTTACTCCTTTATTGGTGTCTGGCAAGGACTAAAATGTTCAAATTCCACAAGACATTTTTGATAGGCCCACAACGGCCCCCATCTATTGGATGTTAAATTTTGACATCTATACTTGGCCTTCAGAATGATGAGCCTACAATAATATTTCACATACTTTTATAGGTGTTCCATCAGCCAAAAGTTAGCATGAAGCCCTTCCTACTTTTCTTCTGGATAGGGAGATAAATGATATTTAGCATTATTAAATTAGGGGATTAAAACAACCATGGACTTGTCTTCCTTGGCTATGGGCAAGTGCTCACTGAGCCAAAATCTGATGTCTAGGAAGGTTCAAATTGTTTGTGTTAAGATAGTGCTGAGCAATAAGAATTAAGTAAAAGAAAACTGAATAAAAACTGTGTATAAGATAATGGAATAAAACATTATTTCCTTGTTACAATCTGTTAAACTAAACCTTAGAGAAAAAATAAGACAGTTTTCATATAATATATGGCCTCACTACTATAACCATGCATTTGTTTTTAATGGGTGTATGATTGAAATAAAAAAGAAACAGCAAATACATAACCAAACTTTATTGAATTGATATATACACCCTCTAGTACAACACAACTAAAAATACTTCTTTAAAGTACAATGCTCTAGCTTATTATAAAGAGATCTTTTCATAGAGGGTCTCTTTGTCTTATCCATGAATGAGCATCTCATTATCTGTTTTTATTATAGACATCTGATCAATAAAAGCATACAAAAAATGTGAATGACTATTCATATTCTACCAATCTAATCTTTAACAGCCCTGGCTAACATACTGCTTACCTTTGGGTTATTTTAGAAGCATCCCACCCTTAGCTAAATTCTACTTCCTGTGACTATTTCCTAATCATTGGTAAATTCTTTATATCACCAATTCAACCCTTGTATATTACAGCTTAGTAATAGAGTGATATCCAGTATATGAGATGAGTATTTAACTCCAAGTGAATCTTACATATAACTGTAAAATTCAATGTACATACCTTCTAAAAAAGACTAGAAACTGGGCCTTTTTGAGATTGGAAACCTGTATAGGCTGTGGAAGTTTTCTCTAAGTCCTGATATATTGAGAAAGAAACAGAGCTCCTTCTCTAAAACACGGAATTACAGCTGAAGTTTTCCTGTGTCCCACCTGGCCCATGGTCTGGATAAATCTTTCTTACCCACCAGTACTGCAGCCACTTGGACCAAAGTAAACACACTGAGGCTCATATTAATTAAAACTATTCCACCTTTAGCTCAGGCTAACTATTAACTAGCTCTTACACTGAAATTAACCCATAATTCTTATTTATGCTTAGTCATGTGGCTTAGTACCTATTCTCAGTTCTGCCTTCACACCTTGCTTCCTCTATGTCTGGCTAGTGACTCCTGACTCAGCCTTCCTGTTCCCAGAATTCTCCTCTCTGCTTGTCCTGTCTATACTTCCTACCTGGCTACTGGCCAATCAGCATTTTATTTATTAACCAATCAGAGCAACACATTCACAGCATACAGAGCAATATCCACAGCACTTTCCCTTTTCTTTTTTTTCAAAAAGTAAGGTTTTAACTTTAACATAGTAAAATTACATGTAACAAAACAATTATCAAGCAAAAATTACAGTTACAATATCTAGTGTATTTATAATATCTAGTCTATTTGTATTTGGCAAATTTAAAGAAAATATCCTATCTATCCTATATTTGTAAGTCTAAGGTTTCATATCAAACTTATCTTTTATCATAACTAAGGTAATTATATCTAGTCTTCAAATACATCAAAGACCTCAGAAGGGTATAATATTACCAAAGTAAACAGGAAGTACATTATAAGCAACTTTCAAAAATCTAGAATGACTGAGACAGCTGGCTGCCTGGACAGTCATCCAAAGTTTTTTTTGTAAAGTTGGGGCATCTGTTTTCAGCCCACAGGCCTAGAATCTCTCAGTCACTTCTCTCTGTGTCCTGTAGAATGTCTGGTAGTTTCCTCCATGAAGCAGGAACCTGAAGGACCACTTCGCCAAACAAAGTTTAGTGGTCCCCTTCCTATGGTCCTGCATGTCCAGTCAATATATCATTTTGTCAAGCAGTCCAGGCAAGAACAGTTTCTTGCCCAAATGGCTATTTTTGCCAAGAAGAAGATAAACTTCATATAGAGTGTCTTCAATGCCTGTCCTCCTCTCTAAAGTAAATCAGTGCTGCTGGGAGCAGACACATATCACTGTCCAGAAAGCCTACATTTTTAAAACATTTTAAATGCCATATTCTATAAGCCTTTGAAGTGTTTGAAGATTACCCACCTAATTGAATTATATCTATGTTTATCTAGAAAACTTAACATGACTATAAGTTTGACTATCATAGAAGACTAATTATTAATCTGTATTTTTAATTATCCATTACAATCTAAATGATTTACATACACATAATGCCTCAAATGAGAGTAGAAATATATATATATATATATATATATATATATATATATATATATATATATATATATATATATAGTATAACAATATTAAGTTTAAATTTGTATCAATAAACCAAAATCCATAACAATGTAAAACATTTTTAAACAAGTTGTTGCTCTTTAGAAGTAGGTTCATTAATCTACCCTTACATCCTATCATATTTATACTATCCCCTTTTCTTCATTAGAAAGAGATTGTACTTATCATCAACCTGTTTTAAATAAAAATATTGGTTTTCCTCTGTCTCACACCAAAGGGCTCTTCAGATATGGGACAGAAGAATCTCTCAACCTTTCCTTTTAGAAATATACTTAGGTTTAGAGAAGGAGTGAGCCAATTCCATCTCCAAAGCCAGCTTGGTATATTTGGGAATTTGGGCATAGCTTCTCATACTACTTCCTGCTGCATGAGGGCACTGTATTCTTATGGAGACACATAGAACAATTTTAGGATTATGGAGTAGTCTGTGATGCTGAGCCACAGTAGCCTTAAAACCATTTTGGATTTTGGCTCATCTGGGCCATGGTGTCATTGGAGACCTTTCAGGGGGTCTTGGCTGGTCAATCCTGATGTATCTTAATCTGGAACAAATCCATAGCCTCTTGCTTATTGTGGAAACAAAAGCAGAGCCTCCTTTCAAAAGCAACATATCCTTAGATCCAAATTTTGAAGTCAAGGTGCCTTTAAAATATACATATTGGTTTAACTGAGTAGCCCTTACTATCAAATGTCTTTCTGCAGTTAAAAATCCCAAAGACAACTCAATCCAGATTCTCTGTGTGATATACATCTTTACATGGTTTATTTTTTTATATTACTTTTACTTTCTCTTTAAAGACTTTATTTTTTAAAACTATTTTTCTTTATATAACTGCATATATTAATATTTTTCTTTCTTCCAAGCCTACACATATTTTTACACACATTGTAAACCGTTTGGAGGTTTATCTCATCTGAATCTGTCTTATTGTGAATCTATTGCTTTAAACTGTAGCATTTTCTGTCCACATCAGCTTCCCAACATGGTGGTGGTACTTTTACTGCCAGCTCTCCATCTGGGAGCTATTTGTACCATCAACATTCAGAAGCCATGCATCTATGTTTCTTTCAAAGCAGCATGTAGCCCAGAAACCTCTTTTTTTTTTTTTTTAGTAGAAAAAGCTATATTCACCATGCACCATGTTGTGCAGCTTGCAGAAACCTTTGTTTAACTTGGTGGGAATGTGCCATGGTTTAGCTTCAGCCTGTATGCCACAAACCTGCCACATGTTGTAGCGGCTCGCTGCCCACATTATACATGAAGCAGGAACCTGGCTGTGTTTAGAATTGCTTATTAAATATTCCCAGGTTTCAGGTGGAAACTCGAGCTGTTGGGCACCATTGTAAGTGAAGTTTTCCTGTGTCCCACCTGGCCTGTGGTCTGGATAAATCTCTCTTACCTGCCAGTCCTGCAGCCACTTGGACCCAAGTAAACACACAGGGGCTCATACTAATTAAAGCTATTCCACCTTTAGCTCAGGCTAACTATTGACTAGCTCTTACACTTAAATTAACTCATAATTCTTATTTATGTTTAGTTATGTGGCTTAGTACCTTTTCTCAGTTCTGCCTTCACATCTTGCTTCCTCTGTGTCTGGCTGGCAACACCTGACTCAGCCTTCCTATTCCCAGAATTCTTCTCTCTGCTTTTCCCACCTATGCTTTCTGCCTGGCTACTGGCCAATCAGCATTTTATTTATTAATCAATCAGAGCAACACATTCACAGCATACAGAGCAATATCCACAGCAGGGAATATTCCGTGTAGAGCTGGTAAATGTCTGGGACAAAGGTCTTTGGGGCAAGGGGTAGCTTCTGATCATGAGAACCCACTACTTTCTACACATGGGGCTGTGGTTATCAGTCCTAAGGCTATGGTGGATTTTTTATATAGTGTCGTTGAGTTATCCTGTGTTCCTCTTCTGCAATATTATCTGATTTGCCTTCTTCTGAATTTATATACTTCCTTTTAAAACTGAACCCATTGTGTTACATTAACAAGTAACTTGCTGTTGAATTTGCCACAAACTTCCAGCCAAGGTTATATCTGTCCTTAGATTGGAAGCAAGGGCTAGGTACTAGTGTGCTTTGTGATTTCAGCTCACTGGTTCTGTCACTCAGGCCTCACTATCCAATCAGAGCCTCTAGGAGATCCACCAGTCAGATGGGAGGACACTTCCAGGAGCCATGCTTCTGACTCAGCTCATTACCTGAGGAAGTCAGAAGTTGTCCTGTGTGTTGTGCCTTGGCCTCTATTGTGGGGAGAGTGCAGGTCAGCTTTCCAGCTGCACTATGGTGGGTGAAGACCTGCATTCCATAGACAGGGAGGTGAGGTTAGCATTAGGGAGTGAGGTACCACTGTCCCCATGTCAGGAGGAGTGGCTGGCCACAGTGAGTGAGGGGCTGCTGTCTTCAGACTGGGTGCACCAGTTGAGCATTTGGAGCTGATATGGTTAGTCCTCCCGTGGTTGGGTGGGAGTCAGTGACTAGAAAAAAAATTGGCATGTTCCTGCTGGTCCTGTTTGGTTCTTGCAACTCCCTTGGACAGGGTGGCAGCCTCTGAATAACCTCACTCTGCTGGCTGTGTTTGTGCAGAGCAGTGGGAGCAGGACTGTGCTTAGAAATATTCTTGTTTTTGACATCACTGTGAAATGATGCTGCCTATAGTGCTTGTACTGTCACTATGGAAGGCAGATTTACCAAACTCAGAGATCCCTGGTCTCTCTAGTATCTTCCAGAAGTTCTGCAGTTTTAACATTTAACATTTAGGTTTAGGGTCAATTCAGAGTTAATTTTGTCAAGTTTGTAAATGGTATCTTGGGTTTACTTTAGCACTCTCTGTTAAACTCTGATGTAGAAGAGTAGAATAGATCATAATAGAATTGATGAGAATAGGATTTACTCATTCTGTAAAGACATTAAGTCACAAAGTAAAATTTAGGTAAGGCAGGGCTCCATCTCAAATATCCCAAAGATAAGTAATATGCTAATTATGCCTGTTAGAGAATAGTATGATAAGATGGAAATGTTTATTAACCAGGATTAATGCTTCATTCCCATAACAAAGAAGACACACACTATCCGAGCATTTACATTTAGACATGTAGAAAACAGCTTAGTCATGAACCCTACTACACTAAAGCTGTATCTGATAACAAGAACCGAGCTATATCACTCACATAAAATAACTGGACACAGTCATAGAACCCCATGATGCCCAGTAGACAGTATATAAGCAAAGACCAAAAACAATGCTCTGTTCTGCACATGTAGAAAGATCACCTTGATCAGCAACTGTGTCTAGAGCAACTCCCCCAGTATCCTGACCCTTAGAGACTTCTGTTAGTGACTAGGCTTGAACTTCAGCTAACATGCATTGCACAAGTGAGTAGACTTAGGACAATAGTTGGGAATTTACATTGTGAGCCTTATGTGATGACTATTAGAATAATAAAATATAACTTTTGCTATACTAACTATGCAACTATATCTACCTCCTTGCTCAAAAAGTTAGGATCACTTTTCTATGATTTATGATTAGATATAAGTCTGCATCAGAGTGAAGAAAGGAAAACTCCTACAAACCAAATGCAACATAACAGATTTTTAGAGAAAAACAATGTATGATTTGTATTATATACCTAAAACAACTTGTTTTGCTCTAGTTGCTTTATAAGTCATAAGAAAATTAAAAAAAATTATCCCAATTTTTCTGTGTATGTTTGTATGTTCAAAAGAATGTCTTCCATATGTTTAGAGGTGACACACCAGAAAAGAGGTTATTAGATCCCCTGATCTTAGAGTAGCAAGTAGTTATGAGCCTCCCGATTTGGATGCTGGGATTAGATCTGAATATAAGTCATCCCCAAGAAGAATATGTGATGAATCTCCTGCCAAACTTAATAATACTTTTTACCTAATAATCTAGAAGACTTTCACAGATTAACAACAACAAAATTTAAATAAATAAAGCATATAAATGATCCTATGGAACATGATTCTTCAATATTAAGATTATTGTATGGTCAATTTGCACCATAAATCAAATACAATCCAAAGACAATGTCCAACAATTTATAACAGAAAAATTGATTACAATGCTACATGCAAAATGGAAACACTCAGAATGCTCAATGGGGTTATGAAAAAACAGTACACATACTAACACAGTGTGACTACTATGTTTACCACAAAAAATACAATAATAAAGATTGTGTACAATGTTTGTGAAAGAATATAAAGGAAGGAGAGAAAAGCCAAAAACAAAAGCAGGAAAATATACCTAACTTTTAATCAAAAGAACAAAGGAAACTCAGCCACGAAAACTGTCATCTTGACCAATGTTACCCAACTACCTTTCATTCTATGTCTATAGAAACAAAATAAACACAGATTTCCCAACTCCCTCAAAATTAACTCAAAGTGATCCTTAAACTGTTGGTTTTTACGCACCAATGTTGGTTTTATATGGTGGCGCAATGTTATTCATTAAGTGGTGCTATTACTGTGTGAGAAAAGCCACAAGGCATAACAAAACCCACTACCATAGTTTTATTAGGAGAAGGGAGGGACAGAAGAGAATGTGATCAGGCCTATGAAAGACAAGTACAGGGATGAGGTAGAAGAAGAAGAAGGGGGATGAGTCTGTGACTCCCTTTTTATGCATTCTCATGCATATGTGCATATGGGCTTATGGAGCTACACCACACATGTGCATAGATTGTGTGATTATGCTGGATGCAAATTATGCAACCACACAGTGCATGGATTATGTAGGATGTAAAGCCCTGGAATGACTAAACATCTAAACAGCAAATGTGTGGCCATGTACCTGGGGGGGTGGCTAGGAATTCCAACATTCCACATTCTTCACTTATTATTAAAAAAAGGTGGGTGAACAAGAGTGGGGGCACTGTGTCTCCCAAAAACTGCTTCCAGCTGATTTGGTGGGTGTCAGTTAACCCCTGGGAAGGTAGAGGAGGGGGCTTCTGAGGTAGCAAGGCATCCTGGGATGGTGGATTATTGTCTTCTGCTTTGGAGCCATCCATCATCTTTCTTGGCTTGGGACTCTGGCTGCTTGTGTCTGAGAGGGTGCTGGTAAGACAAAGAAAAGCTTAGAAAAAAAAAGAATTTTTTTCCTTTTGGGGGTGCCAGAATGAGGGAGGGGGTCCGATGACCAGGAAAGTTTGGGTTATATTTATCTGAAGCAGATCTGACCTGTCCAGATTGATTCAAGTTAGTTCTGGAGCTTGGAAGAATTTTTAAACATATTAAGAAGCAGTCATGGGAAATTTAAAATCTTGTGCTGGTGACCCTGATATTGTAATATTATAGTACTCTGCTGTATTGGTTACTGTTAGTGAGAGAAAGGGGGAGGGAGAGGAGGATATTTGGAACATGATTTTAATTTTTACCTGAGATCAGCCTTATTTGAGAGAGATTATTTTAAGGCACCTGTTTCCATTATTAGTTTAGCATTCAGGAGATATAGACAATCAATTGCTGAGGGCTAACAGTAATAAATTGTTATATTAAAGTCTCTTTTTTGCAGAGCCCAGACCGCTGTGGGTCTAGGGGTATAAATTCCTTTGGACTGTTACTGTTCCTTATCACTTGGGTATACTTGATCTTCGGCATCTGTGTCTATGGTGGTCCTATAACAATTAGCTGAGTAGTTAATTAGAAGAGGGAACAAGGAAGGAAGACCTTGTAGTGTGAGACTTCATTCTTCTGGAATTGGTGACAAAGCAGTGGATCCTGGTGTCCTCTGGAACTTGAGAGAGAGAAGGGTCATGTCTGTTTCACTATGCATGAGGAGGAGAAGAGGCACTCTTGACAGGTCTGGAGTGAGGCAAATGTGGGGAGCAAATAAAATAAAACTCCTACCTCAGCTAGAAAATCTCTTCATTAGGTACCCCTGAAAGTACAATTATGTGGTGGGGTCTGGTGAGGTAGGTAAGTCTGTCCCCCTATCCTGACAATAGGGAAATGAGGAGAGGTGGGAACCCAAAACTCCCTAAGGATTAAGTGGCTCAGTGTCCAAAAGGAAAAAAAAATGGATCACCCCAATATTGCAATGGCTATCCTGAGTTCCCTGTGAGAGATGGTATCTTTAATCCTTGGCTATGCCCAAGCCTAGTAGGTCTTTGTTTGATGTTCCCATGCCATGAGGTACACATGGGGCAGTCAGCTGACCAATGGCACTTCAGACAAGGCACAATTGATGGCCCACATGGGGCAAGGCACACACAAGCCGAGTAGCCTTTTCTACCACACTTAAAATGGGCACCTAAAAGGTTTTTTTCTGCATCTGAGATGATTCTTTTTTTCCTTTCAGTTTGTTTCTATGGTGGATTACATTGACAGATCTTTGTATGTGGAACAATCCCTGCATCTCAAGAATCAAGGCTACTTGATCATGGTGGATGAATTTTTTCATGTGTTCTTGGATTTGGTTTGCAGGTATTTTATTATCTTTGCATCAATGTTTATGAGGGAGATTGGTCTGTAATTCTCTTTCTTTGTTGCATCCTTGTATGATTTGGGTACCAGGGTAACCAAAGCTTCATAAAAAAGAAGTTGGCACTGTTCCTTTTGTTTCTATTGTGTGAAACATTTGAGGAGTATTGGCATTAGATAATTCTTTGAAATTTTGGTAAAATTCTACACTGAAACCATCTGGCCCTAGGCTTTTATTGGTTGGGAGACTTTTAAGTACTGCTTCTATTTCCTCAGAGGATATAGGTCTATTTAAATTGCTTATTTGGTCTTTATTTAATTTTGGTATGTGATACCTATCAAGAAAATTGTCTGTTTATTTTAGATTTTTCAATTTTGTGGAGTACAGGTTTTTGAAATATGATCTAAATAATGTCTGGATATCCTCAGTGTCTGTTGTTATAACCCCCTTTTTGTTAATTTGGATATTCTGACTGCCTTTTGATTAGTTTACATAAGGATTCATCTCTTTTTTTATTTTCTCACATCTAAATATCCTACCAATTACATCAAAGAGAATTTTTAAGCTTGCTCACTTTTGGGGTATAGGCAATAATGTTTCTGATTTGAGTATAGCTGATAATGTTGGACTCCATCTATCTGTACTCATAGGGTCTCAATATCCTTAGTAATGTAACAATCCATTGCATTTAAATGTGGCATGTTAAAGGAAAGAACAATGGAAATGTCATCAATAGCTTCCTAATCTGTCCTAGCAAGTCATCTTCTGGTTAATTATTATATGCAGTACCTGAGTCAAAATCTTCTCTCTGTTCAAGGGTTAGGCTGGAGATCCTGGATATGTTTCCCTGCCCCGAGAAAAGAGCTGTAACTTAGAATTTTTGACTGGACACTTTGGCTTAGTGATGGTTTAGTTACTTATATTTTTGTATTTTTTTTCTTAATTTTTGTTTTTCTTCATAAATGAACTAACCCATAACTACTTCTTGGCCTTGTTTCGTTTTCATGTATATCCTTGTTGATTACTTCCATTTGCAAGCAGTTTGTTGTCATTTTCAACCATAGTCATTTGCTAAATTGTACCTTGCTTTGTAATTAATTTCCACTATTTATTTGTCTTTTCCTGGAATATAACAGATACCAAAATTCCATTCTTTCAAAGTCCTTTATAGCAGGAATGAAACATACCATAAAATATTTTTTATTTAAAATTTTGTTCTTAGTATAGAACTGGCTGGAATGAATCTTGATATTTTTAGAAAAGTCTGGCCCAAACTCACAAAGACCCACCTGCTTCTCATAAAATTACTCTTTATTCTAGAACTAAGTATATCTTTGAAGGTTAGTTTACATTTATATGTAATGTATATATTTTTTGTCTTTCTTTGAGACAGAGCCTTATTATGATTACTCCATTGCCTCAGTGTACTTAACTTAGAAGAACAGTTCATGGTTTCTGTATCTGTTTTTATTTTCATTGTGTTCAAAAGTAAAAGAAAAGATAATCTTTACAGCATCCTTGCAATTTTCAAAAACTTAAATAAGAACTCAAGAATGGTACAAATATAATAGGAAAGAAGTCTGTGGTGTCTTTATAGGAATTCCATGGAACCATTGACAGAACATCAGTCTTGGAATATCCATTCTTATCCTCCAGGAATTAGTGTGAAAAATTATCTTTAGAGTTTGTGGTAGATGCCATTTTTTATATTGAACAATGTTACAATTGACTATTGAAGGTTCCTAAATTTGTGAGAATTTAGAAAATTCAAAAAATTAATTCATTACTTAAATTTGAAATTGTTTCATTAGATAGGTTTCAGACAAGTATTGCTTCTAAGATTGTGAAGTTTCTAGGTACATGTTTTCTTATCCCATTTTTCCCCTGGAAATGTGTTCTCATTCTCTTTTATATTAAATTGATATGTATAGCATGCCTCATCAGAAAATCTGAAATCTTGTTAGAATATTTAAAACCGTATGGATGATAGAAGTTTAGCTGGTAAAGTCTAAAGATACCCCAAATATCAAAAAGTACTGAAAACTCCCATGTTATACACTAACATCTTGGTGAATTATTCCTTACTGATCATTGGAAGTAACTTGTTATATAGATATAATTGAATAATACCTGAGTCTTTTTATTATAATATTCAGTGTGACCTTATGCTCATCGAGGTACATTTAAATATGGTTTTGAATGAACAATAGAAACCGCTGAGATACATTTGACATTCTTGTTGACATTTGAAAGTAGCCTAAATAGTATATTATTACAGTTTTACAAAGAAGGAAATAAAATGGAAAGTATTGACAGGAGGATCAAAAAATTCTCTCTATGCTGGTAAGTTCTAAACTCAGAAGTGAGACAAACTGAACACATATTTGGTAGTGTTTACTATGTAATAAATTAGATTAAAACTTGTCTTTGATCTTTATAATACCTTCATTATTTTTCCCTCAGTGTTTAGTTTTTATCTACTTAATTCGAAATGTCAAATTTAGGACTGTAGGCATTGTAGTACAATATACATGTATAGGCCAAGTTGTTACATGCCTGTGGGTGGTAATATTTTGTTTGTGCTCTAACAAGTAAAGCCTGCCTGAAGATCAGAGATTGGATCTAGGCACTAGTTAACCATAGAGGTCTGGAGGTCTGTTCAGACAGGAGTGAGGAAGTAATATAGCTGGGCAGAGAGAGGAAGTAATATGGCAGAGTGGAGACAGGAGTTCCCCCCTTTTTGACTGAGGTGTTGGTGGGGAAAGAGGTGGCTATAGCTTACTCCTATGTCTCTCTGATCTTTCAGCATTTACCTCAATATCTGGCTCTGGGATTTTACTATTAAGACTAATTAGAATTCATGTTACATCTGGCATCCAACTAGTGGGGCACCAATTCACAAAATGCCATTTTCCTGTGGCTCTGCAGCTACCAGCCCAGGCCATAGCTACATGGAACCAGAGTCACTACCCCACAAACAAGGTTTTCCTCTCTTCATCTGAATCATCATATCATTGGCAGATTTGATGAGACAGTTGGGAATTTTTAAAGAGAGCAATTAGTTAAAAGAGAAAGTTTTTTCCTCACTTTAAAAATTGGAAAAACTGGGCTGGAGAGATGGCTCAGAGGTTAAGAGCACTGACTGCTCTTCCAGAGATCCTGAGTTCAATTCCCAGCAACCACATGGTGGCTCACAACCATCTGTAATGAGATCTGGTGCCCTCTTCTGTCCTGCAGTCATATATGCTGTATACATAATAAATAAATAAATCTTAAAAAAAAAATTGGAAAAACTGCCGGGCGGTGGTGGCGAATGCCTTTAATCCCAGCACTCGAGAGGCAGAGCCAGGTGGATCTCTGTGAGTTTGAGGCCAGCCTGGGCTACCAAATGAGTTCCAGGAAAGGTACAAAGCTACACAGAGAAACCCTGTCTCAAAAAACCAAAAAAAAAAAAATTGGAAAAACTATTACAATGGAGAAAGTTAGGTCTCTGTATAATAATATGCTGAAGAGCTTGAAAATGGAGCATTTAAATATGAGGATAATGAATTTAGATGGTATTTATATAATGTCAATTATAAATATTATCTGTTTGATCATTTTGTTTTATCACTAAAAAAGTTGGTTAATGTGAGTGCCAAGATACAAGTCTTAGAAAAACTTACTAAAACAGATCATAGAGATACTCAGACCTAGAAGGAGGAATTTTTTAAAATGACAATATGGTTATATTCTGTTTTCCAAGTGAATTATTACAATAAATACAAGTAAAAAGCAGCATGTTTTCCATATCCCCTACATGATTAAACAGTTTACATATTACAGGTGAAAAACAAATTATCCCAAGAACCTACATACATTCATACCCAAGCAACTTGTTTTAGACTAATGGAGTGTAAGCAAGCAAGACATTCTTTTACTGTCAGGCTGCATTTTGCAGTTACAAAGAAAGGACCAATCACTTTATCACTTATCTTCAAAGATATTCTTAAAAGAAATCTTAAAAGAATCACAAATTTAAACTTTTACATATGAAAAAGAATCAGTCAGTTCTACTTGAAATCTTTAGTGTATGTACCCACTCATCAATAGTTTTTTATATCAGGAGATTGAGAGCATAAATGGGTATAAGTAATTGATCATCACCTTTGGTTATCAACCAAGTAAAATAAGCAAGAAAGGCACATCAGCTAATGATAATTGGGCTGCTTTGTTCTTGTTCCCTGACCTTTATGAGTTCCTCTTTCAACTATGTGCCTTTCTAAAACTTGATATTGTCTTCTTGGGTTTTTCACCTCGAAACTATTTGAGAAAAACATTTTAGTCTAACTTTAAGTTATTTTCAAAGCTTTGTTTCAGCTATGATGCCCCCCCCCAAAAAAAAACCTGTGAACACATCTCCCAATATTAAGATTAATAGAGTTTAAGCTAGCTGGGCTACTGGGACTCAATTATTTTTCTTTCCTTTTTTTTTGTTTGTCATTTTTTTTAATTTTTTACTAAAAATTTTTCAACTCACTCCACATGCTATCCACAGACCCCTCTCCCTCATCCCACCCCATCCCTCTTTCCCAAGCCACCCTGCATCTCCACATCCCCCAAACTGAGGTCTCCCATGGGGAGTCAGCAGAGCTCAGCACACTGATCCTAGGCAGGTCCAAGCCTTATAAGGAGGAATTTAAAGGAGAATCAATCTCAACATTGCATTATAATGTTACAGAAGAACACCCTAAGTTTTTAAAATAGACAACTATAGTTTATCCAGTAACTTTACAGAAACTGCCAGAGGACAGATATCCCCAAAGCTGTGAAAGAGCTGAATGGACTCAAAGCCCATCCTGCACCAATTAGGAAAAGGTAAGACTCCACCTTTGGACTTGGCAGACCAGGTCTCTAGCTCCCAGGCCACATAGGCACATTCCATGGCCCTTCACCAGCCATTGGAGCCCCAGCCCCCTTACCAAAAAACCATCCCCTGTGACATCAGTGACCATCGGACCCATAAGTCCACACTGCACCTATTGGAAACAGTTAAGACCCCATCTCTGGACTGGGCAGACAAGGTCTTTAACCCCCTAAGCCCTGAAGGCACATTCTTTGCCCATCACCCTACACCCCAGTCAGTGCAGCCCTAGAGACTTTGCAGCAGATTCTTCCCCTATCCCATTCATCATAAAAACCATCCACTATGGCACCAGTGACAACAGGACCCATAAACTCATCTTGCACTGATTGGGAAATGTGGTTCCCTGAGACAAAGCCCACTAGTGCTGACTAGACTAAGAACTGCTCACTGAGACACAGAGTCCATCAGCACCTATTGGGCCAAGAGCCTTAATTAGACCAAGAGCTCCCATTGGACCAAGAGTATCAATTGAACCAAGAGAAGCTTCCTCAGACACAGACATGACTTGCAGATGATATAATAGTATACACAAATGACCCCCAATATTCTACCAGGGAACTCCTATAGCTGATAAACACCTTCAGTAATGTGGCAGGATATAAGATTAAATAAAAAAAATCAGTAGCCCTCTTATATAAATGATAAAAGGGCTGAGAAAGAAATCAGAGAAACATTACAATTTTCGATAGCCACAAATAATATAAAATACCTCAGGGTAACTCAACTTAAGCAAGTGAAAGACCTGAATGACAAGAACTTTAAGTCTCTAAAGAAAGAAATTGAAGAAGATATCAGAAAATGGAAAAATCTCCCATGATCATGGGTAGGTAGAATTAACATAGTGAAAATGGCAATCTTACCAAAAGCAATCTACAGACTCAATTCAATCCCCATCAAAATCTGAACACAATTCTTCACAGACCTGGAAAAGAACAATACTCAACTTCATTTGAGAAAAACAAAAAACCCAAGATTGCTAAAAGAATCCTGTACAATAAAGCCACTCCTGAGACATCACCATCCTTGACCTCAAGATATATTCTAGAGGTATAGTAATAAAAACAGCTTGGTACTGGCATAAAAACTGATGTGTGGACCAATGGAATCAAATTGAAGACCCTGACATTAACCCACACACCCATGAACATCTGATTTTTAAAAAAGCCAAAATTGTACAATGAAAAAAAAACTTCAACAAATAGTGCTGGCATAAGTGGTCATAAACATGGAGAAAATTTAAAATAGATCCATATCTATCGCCATGCAGAAAACTCAAGTGCAAGTGGATCAAAGACCTCAACATAAATCTAGTTACATTGAACTTAATAGAAGAGAAAGTAGAAAGTAGTCTTGAACATATTGGCACAGGCAACCACTTCCTAAATATAACACCAGTAGCAAGACACTGAGATCAACAATTAATAAATGGGACCTTCTGAAATTGAGAAGCTTCTATAAGGCAAATGGCACAGTAAATAAGACAAAACAGTAGCCTATAGAAGGGGAAGAGATATTCACCAACTCCACATGTGACGGAGGGCAGTTCTCCAAAATATATAAATAACTCAAGAAACTAGACATCAAAATACTGAACTATCCAATTAAAAAATGGGCTACATAGCTTAACAGAGAATTCTCAATGGAAGGATCTCAAATGGCTGAAAGATGCTTAAGAAATTGCTCAACATCTTTAGTCATTAGGGAAATGCAAATCAAAACAACTCTGAGATACCATCTTACACCTGTCAGAATGGCTAAGGTCATAAACACTGAAGACAGCTTATTTTGGAGAGGACGTGGAGCAAAGGGAACACTCCTCCACTGTTGGTGGGAATGCAAACTTCTACAGTCACTTTGGAAACCAGTATCTGTGGTTGGTATGTAAAATGAATAAAAATTTTCTTAATTAAAGAAAAAGAAAAAGAGCAGTCCATTTCCTGGTAGAGGACTGGCATTAATAAAATACTGTTTGATATTGCCTATATGTTCAATGTTAGCTGCTGAGATCTGTAACCTGACACACACTGCTACAGCCAATGACCTGTGTCTCAACTTTGTGAGATAACTTAACTATGCTGAACTGGATTGAACATATCTGCAAAGGAGAACCCCCTAGTTGGGAATTTATTATTCATTTGCTCAATTTACATGCCCCCCTACCCACAAAGTTGTACAGGCACCAATCTGGCTTGCCTTCATTCACATGACATCTATTAATACATGATGGGAAATTACAAAATGACTAACCCTGCTACAGTCAGGTGATATTTCATAATGGTAACTTCAGCAGCTGATTGCCTATGCTGTTTCCCTCTGCACAAGAAATTATTCCTCCTATTCTAGTCTGAAGTAGAGGACATGCTCCATATGTAAATTCTTTACCTGTTACTGCAGTGGACAGTTGACTACATGACTCAAATGAGTAATTTTAAAACTCAGTGGTGGTATAGCCCTTTGATTTAAGAATTTAGTTGGTTTAATCAAGAGGACAATAAGGTCATTTCTCTAGGAAGCAACTGACTGGAATCAAGGCCACCTGAGTTCATATAAGAATGCTTGTCTCAGAAACATTTTCTTAATTTTTGGAGGTACAACTGCTTAAGAATTAATATGTCTTCTCAGGACTAAGTCACTCCACATACTTAAATGATTAATAGGCAAAAATCTTTTCAGTAACAGCATGCACCCATCTCTGGCTAATGCTAAAAGAGAAGCCAGCCAAAACAGATTTTGCATTCCATATATGATATCATCCTTAAGTCTCTCTTAGGATCAAATCACAAGTTAACTTTAAACAATTTAAACAGTGTCAAGAGACTTCAAGTGTTGACAATTATGGTGATGAAGATTTAGAGAGAAAATCTATCTTTTAGATCATACATTATATGATCTATGATTATATGTTTAAATGATATTCAAATCAATATATTTACAAGATGTATCATTACCTTTAATTCTCACACATACAAAGGGCAGAGAACACAAATACAAAAATTATCAAAGAAAAGTCACCTATCGGTACTGTGGATGCTGTTCTTAGATGAGCAGTTCTAACCTCAAATAAGGCTGTTTTTTTGCCACTGAGCATGTTGGCCCAGAAAAAGCAGACAGTTGCTTCTATGCAAGATGGGAAGGAGTTCATTTTAACTAGCTCTGCCTACACTTGTCTCAGGGCTGTGATATCACTGTAGAGAATTCTATATTTTTTAAACTTTATTTTCATTTTATGAATATGGGTATTTGCCTGCAAGTGTCTGTGTGCAGTACCCTCAGAGGCCAGAAGAGGGCATCAGACCTTTTCAGACTGGTGCTATAGAAAATGGTTAGCTACCAGGTAGTTTCTGGGAATGAAAACTGTGTCCTCAAGAATAGCACAAAATGCTTTTTACTTCTAAGCCATCACTCTAGCTGCTTTTTTATTTAAAATTTATTTTTATATATTTTAATAAAAAAATTTTACATCACTTTCCTTCTGCCTTCCTTGTCCTCTTACTATTCCTTCACAAATTCTTCCCTTCCAATTTCTTCCTTGTTAAGCATGTGTGATTAAGTATGCACAAATAGATGAATAAAATGTGCTGAGTCCATTTCTGTTGGTTGTGTGTATGCTTAAAGAGCAGAACACATAGCATTAGATAAGCAGTTAGGGAGTTTATTGTTACCTGAAGATAAGTCTACCACCTGTAGGAGGATTCTACTCTTTAATGAGCATCAGGAGTCTGGCCCTAAAGTGACTTAGGCTGCCTTAGTCAGGAAACATTGCCAAGAATAGAAAATCCTTTGTATCAATACCTCAGCAGACTCTTGCTGGAGCTATGGCCCTGTAGCTCTGTAGCTGCAGGGAAGACTATGAAACCAGTCACAGTCTACCTTGGTACCATAGGTCTCACACCATACTTAACTGGCCATGTTCACTTTGCATGTCTTTGAAATACTAAAATATCTGTCTCCAATTTCTAAATACCATGATTACAGGTCTGTACCACCATGCCTCACCTAGGAGGCTTAAACTTCATTTAATGAGGCATTAGAATGACATGATGAGTGAGATGAACAGTTACACTTAACCATATTCAAAATTAAATATTTCTGTGAACCTGGATTTCATCATCTGGAGAATAAAGACAGACCCCTACCCTACTCCTTTGATGAGTTATAAAAGAATCAATGATAAATTAAAACAATACTTTTATTGTTTGGAATAATAATTATTATTGGTCAAGTTGGAAGACAGTAGACTTTAAATCAGGAGGGCTAAATTTGCTGGGAGCCAACTTCTGTTACTGTATTGAATCCATACACCCTTTTGAGCTCACTTCCTCCCATGTGGGCTTGGTATACTGTACTGGACATCAAAGATGCTTTCTTCAGCCTGACTTTAGCCCCAAAGAGCCAGTCCTTGTTTGCCTTTGAATGGCACGAACCTGAGAAGAAATACAATGGACAACTGACTTGGACTAGGCTGTCCAAGGGTTCAAAAACTCCCTAACCATCTTTGACGAGGCCTTACATGAGGACCTCTGGGAATACTGGAGGGGACATCCACAGGTCACTCTGCTGCAATATGTGGATGATCTCCTGATAACAGCTGACACTGAAGAAGATTGTAAGGTAAGCACTGGCAATTTGTTTACTACCTTGAGAAGACTGGGATATTGGGCATCAGCTAAAAAAGCCCAAATCTGCCAAGCTTAAATGATGTATCTAGAATATGTCCTTGAAGGGTGTCAGCATTAGCATGCAAAGAGACTGGCTCAAAATACCTGCCCCCACTTCCAGGAGGGAGGTTAGGGGATTCCTCAGGTCAGCCGGCTTCTGCTCTCTCCGGATCCCCAGTTTTGCTGAACTAGCTAAAGCACTGTATGAGGCAACAAAATAAAGCTGTCCCTTTCAATGGACTGAGGCTGAGGACAAGGCTTTCAATAAGATAAAAAAAAAAGGCCCTCCTCTCTGCATCTGTACTAGGATTGCCAGATACTACCAAACCCTTTCATCTATACATAGATGAAAGAAAAGGCATAGCTAAAAGGGTACTTACTCAAACTCTAGGACCTTGGAATAGGCCTGTGGCCTATCTCTCAAAGAGACTTGACCCAGTGGCAGAAGGGTGACCCCCATGCCTAAAGATCATTGCCTCTACTGCCCTGTTGGTCAAAGATGCTGACAAGCTAACTTTGGGCCAAGAGCTCCTTATAACCACCCCTCACTCCACTGAGGGAGTGATCAAACAACCACCTGACCAATGGCTGAGCAATGCTCGAATGGCTCACTACCAAAGCCTCGTCCTTAATCCCCCTCATATCTGGTTTCTTCCAAGTGTGGCCTTAAATCCCGCATCCCTGCTCACTGATCCAGAGCTGCAGGCCCCACTACATGACTGTGAAGGAATCCTGAGCCAGGTACATGAACTGAGAAAAGACCTGCAAGACTAGCCCTTGCCAGATTCTGACCACACATGGTGTACAGATGGGAGCAGCTTTATATGAGATGGCAAAAGGTATGCAGGGGTGGCTGTGGTGTCAGAAAAGAACACAGTTTGGGCAATGCCCTTCCATCTTGGACTTCTGCCCAGAGAGCTGAGCTGATAGCCTTGATTAAGGCAATGGAGTTGGCAAAGGGAATGAGGCTAAATGCATACACAGACAGCCGCTACGCTTTTGCTACAGCCCATGTTCATGGAGCCATCTACTAAGAATGCAGGCTTCTTACCACTGAGGAAAAGACTATCAAAAACAAACAGCAGATTTTAGACTTGCTGGCAGCCTTGTGGATGCCAACCAAATTGGCCATTATCCATTGTCCTGGGCACCAAAAAAGTGATACCCCAAGGGCTAGAGGGAACCAGAGGGCAGATTGGGCAGCAAAGAAGGGTTTGGAACAGATGATGGACATCCTGGCTCTGACTCTACCAGACCCAGGACAACAAGACCTCCCTGAGAATCCAACCTACACCCCTACTGACCTGTGAGTGGTACAGCACTTACCAAGGGCACAGCAGCCCCAAGGGACAGTGAGCTGGTGAATGACTGGCTGTGGAAGATTCATCATAGGGGAGAAGCTGGATGAAGCCGTCCTTGTTTACATTCACCATTCTACCCACCTCAGCACCTGGAAAACAGATCTAATAAGGCAGTCCCATTTAGAAATCTTTGACCTTCAACACAAGATCAAGCAAATAGCTAAGAAATACCTGGCCTGCCAAGTCACCAATGCAGACAACCAACCCAAAAATGCTGGAACCAGACTTAGAGGCACCAAACCTGGTTCCCACTGGGAGATAGACTTCACTGAGGTGAAACCTGGCAAAAATGGTTACAAGTATCTTTTAGTATTTACAGATTCATTTTCTGCATGGGTGTAGGCCTTCCCATGAAGCATGAGACTGCTCAGATGGTGGCCAAAACGCTACTTAAGGACATCATTCTGAGGTATAATATCCCCACCTTCTTGAGTTGAGACAATGAACCAACATTCATCTCTCAGGTAACACAGTTCCCGGTAAGGGCATTGGGGTGAATTGGAAATAACATTGTGCTTATAGGTCCCTGAGTTCTGGTCAGGTTGAGTGCAACTAAAAGAGACTCTTATTAAATTAATCATGGAAACTGGTAGTGACTGGGTGGCTTTCCTCCCCTTTGCCCTTTATAGAGTTCATAACTTACCTTATATCTTGGGGCTCACTCCCTTTGAGATGTTTGGGAGGCCCCCTCCTATTTTTCCTAACTTAAAATATGAGCTTATTGCTGAGTTTGATGATATTAACCTGGCTGCTTCCCTCAAGGCTGTGGCTCTTGTGCATAAGGACATATGGTCTCACCTTAGGGCTGTTTATGAGACAGCTTTCCATCTGTGCCACATAAGTTTAATTCTGGAGACTGGGTCTATGTGAAGAGACATTGAAGGGAGACCCTTGAGCCGCACTTGAAGGGGCCATACATCGTGATTCTGACAACTCCAACAGCCCTAAAGGTGGAAGGCATCACTACCTGGATTCATCACACCCATGCCCAGCTGGCAAATCCAGAGATAGAGAACCCTACAGAACTGCCACAAGAAAGAGACTCCTCAGGCTGGAAGACTGAGCATCAAGATAACCCACTCAAGCTCAAACTTCACTGTCATCCTCCATCATGAAGATCCTGTTTTTATTGTCACTGACTATTCTTTGCTGCCCCACGTTTCCTGATAATCCCCATCAACATGCAAGACTCACTTGGACTGTCACTGACACTTCCTCCAGACACAGCTGGACACATGGGACCTGGTTCCCACCTCTAGAATTTGAGGTACAGGATTTATATTTATGTTCAACTGAGATTGGTGCCAACTGAGTGAAAAAAAATTTTGTGTCTGCCCAGGACACAAGATGGAAAAGTCCTAGTGTCAGCAGTGTGGGGGAGCTGAATATTACTTCTGTGCCTCTTGGAAATGTGTGAGTAATGGACCTATCTGGTGGACACCACTGGTAAGAGATGATTTGATCTCAGTCTGATGAGAATATATGACAGCAGTTGCAGGTCCTATAGAAATAAAAAAAACTCCATAACCCCCTCAGGATAAAATTTACTGATAGGGGAAAACAAATTCAGACAAAGGAATGGACCACTGTCAAGACCTGGGGTTTCAAAGTCTATGATGGCCCTGGACCTTATCTTGGGCTGATCCCAGGAGCCCTCTTCACCATCAGATTAGAGGTTCAGAAAACCTCCCCAGTGGCAATAGGATGCAATTCAGTCCTGGTGCCTCAGGAGGCTCCTACTACCAGACTCTCAGGAGGGAAGCAGACACCAATAGTCCACTTGGGAGCCACCCATGAGGGTCAAGAGTCTTCATACAGCCAATATCTTTTATGGGACTTGGTTTCTAAAACCTTCCAGGTGATAAATGCCCCTAAACCAAAGAATGCTGGCTTTGTCTAAATGCACAACACCCTTTCTATATTGGTATTGCAATAGTTGGTGATTACACTTCAGTCTCCCCCGCATTCTGCCCTTGGGGAAAATAGGAAAAGGTTTTGTTACAGCAGGTAAAGGGTACAGGAACTTGTGTGGTGCCTCCTGGAAAGCAAGCCCCAGCAGATTTATGTAGCCAGACCATCAACATACAAAACAATACTGTTTATTTGGCCTCTGTTGGATGGTAGGTTTACACTTTGGGACTCATTCCCCGCATCCGTGGAATGGTCCTTAACAAAGGACAAGGTTTTTGTGTGATGGTCCAATTGATCCCCAACATAAAATATTATAAAGAGACCTAAACGGTATTGGCCTTATCCCCTATTCCTGCCAGACCAAAACAGGCCATAGTGGCAAGAGCTGTCTCTTCCCTGGTAGTGCTGGGCATAGCTAGGGCAACAGGGTTGGGCACCTCAGCCTTAATTCTTCAGGATAGAAACTATCAGGCCCTACAGTTAGTTATCAATTCAGATCTTAAAACATAGAACAGACTATACTTAAATTAGGAACCTTTTTAGATTCCCTGGCTAAGGTTGCCTTGCAAAAATCGAAGAGGTCTGGACCTCCTCTTCATTCAACAAGGAGGCTTATATGTGCTCTGGGGGAAGAATATTGTTTCTATGTCAATCATTCTGGGATAATTAGAAATTCAATGGCCTTGTTAGGAAAATAGATTAATGATAGAGAGCAAAATGTACACTCAGAAGCTGGATGGTATGAAAATTTGTTCAATTGGTCCCCTTGGTTAACCACCCTGGTGTCTGCCTTAGCCAGCCCCCTAATGATTTTGCTCCTTTTGCTTACACTTGGACCTTGCTTTATTAGTAGACTGATTGTCTTCATGTGAGAGCGGGTCAATACTGTTCAGCTAATGGTTCTTAGGTCCCAATACCACCCCCTTTAACCCCCTTTATGAACAGGCAGGACCCATAATTGGGTCCTGTCATTGTTACTTGTGAAAAGAGAAATGTGAAGAGGCCCCAAAATAGCTTGACCACACAGCAGCCTTAGTGGCCTAGACATAGATTCTGAGACAGGCTTACTGTCAGGCAATACCCAGATCCAGGAAAAGCCTCAAGCTGATATCACCCAGGGATCCCCCCAGGGATAAGGAAGTACATAACATTCCAACCATTAGATAAGGTGGCCAGATGTCCTTGAGCCTAGCACACACCTATCTCCCCTTCCTACCAAGATACCCTAGACAATTGTCAGCCAATCAGGGTCCTGAACCATGGAAATCCCCTCACCCTGCCTCTGCTATGATAAAAATCCTACCCTGCCTAGGCTTGGGGCTCTCTGCTCTCACTGCTGCATCAGACAGATGGAGGAACCAAGCCCTGGAGCTTGAAATAAAGGCTCTTTATTTTACATACAGGATTAGGTCTCAGTGGTGGTCTTTTGGGGGTCTCAGTGATCTGGGCATAACATTATATCTTCCCTTTTTTTAAATCTACCCTTTATCCTATTATTTCTATATCTTTCTCTTTTTCTTTTCAGAGTAGATTCAATAATATACCCTTTTATTCTATTATTTCTAACTTTTTTTCAGAGTAGATTCAGTAATATACATGCTCTTTTTTCTTTTTCTTTCTTTCTTTTTTTTTAAACAAGAACCTTGAATCTAATCTCCTTTGTTTTGCTTTTCTTTCTTTTTTTATCATTAACAATTAACAACTTGTATCCAACCATCACAAACAATGACAATATCTATAACTCATTAAAGGACCAAAAAACATCCACTCCACCTCTGAGGAATATGGGTGTCAAGTTCTTAAAATTATTTCCTGCTGTCTAGGGGTGAAGGCTTCTTTAGGAAATCTAAGAAAGTTTTGGGTTAAGTGTCAAGGCCTGGGAGAGTTAGCTGTATCATTTATCTAGTCTCTGCATAATGGGAAAGTGCAGGGCTTGTCTCAAGTCCTTGCTCAAGTAGTCTGTGGCTCCAAGACTGCAACTGTTCCCTGAGACAGAGCCTGCCAGCACCCAACTGGACTAAGAGGTGAGTCTTTATCTTCATACCCAAACACCTCTGCACCTAGACTTTGGGCCCAGGGGCACAACCCTGTGTCCCTACAACACCACCTCTTGCAGTTCCAGTTTCAGGTCAGTTGGCAGGTAGACCTCCTGCACACAGGTCATACTACCCCCATCCCCCATCAGACCTTGTAACCCAAGCCTGACCTCCCCCAAATCCCACCCACCCTCTGAGACTCCTCCCTGAGACAGAGCCTGCCAGCACCTGACTGGACTAAGAGGTGAGTCTTTATCTTTATACCTGAACACACCCCAGCCACTAGGTTTTGGGCCCAGTGGCACAATCCTGTGCCCCTACACCACTACCCACTGCAGTTCCAGTTTCAGGCCAGTTTGCAGGCAGACGTCCTGCATACAGGTCAGACTACCCCCATCCCATATCAGACCCTGTAACCCAAGCCTGACCTCCCCCAAATCCCACCCACCCTCCAAGATTACAACTGTTCCTTGAGACAGAGCCTGCCAGCACCCAACTGGATTAAGAGGCCAGTTGGCAGGCAGACCTCCTGCACACAGGTCAGACTACCACCATCTACCAAATGCTAAGACTGCAGCTATTCCCTGAGACAAATAGTCCATCAGCATTGACTAGACCAAGAGCTCCCACTGGATCAAAAGTATCAATCAGACCAAGAGAGGCTCCCTCAGACACAGACATTGCTTGCACCAAGTGGACAAAGGGATGGGTAGACACCAGTGCAAAAATATAATCAACAACATAAAAAATATTATGGCTCCATCAGAACCTACATCAGCAAGACTTGAACATCCCAACACAGAAGAAACAGAAGATACCCACCATAAAAATGACTTTAAGTAGATATTAGAGATCTTAAAAGAGGAAATGAAAAATCCCTTAAAGAAATCAAGGAAAAGTCAAACAAAAAATGGGAAGAAATCAGTAAATCCCTTGAAAGCCAAGAGAAAGCAATTAAACAAATGAGGGAAAAAGTTCAAGATTTCAAAACTGAAATGGAGTCAATAAAGAAGATACAATATGAGCCGGACGGTTGTGGTGCACGCCTTTAATCCCAGCACTTGGGAGGCAGAGCCAGACGGATCTTTGTGAGTTCAAGGCCAGTCTGATCTAGAGAGCGAGATCCAGAAAAGGTGCAAAGCTACACAGAGAAACCCTGTCTCGAAAAACAACAACAACAAAATAATAAGAAGAAGATACAATATGAGGTAATGCTGGAAGTGAAAAATCTGAGTAAACAAACAGGAACTACAGATGCAAGTGTAACCAATAGTATGCAAGAGATGGAAGAGTGGATCTCTGGTGTTGAAGATACAGTAGAAGAAATAGATTCATCAGTCAAAGAAAACATTAAAGCCAACAAAGTCATAACCCAAAATGTCCAGGAAATCTGGAACACCATGAAAAAAACCAAACCTAAGAACAATAGGGATAGAAGATGGAGAAGAATACCAACTCAAAGGCACAGAAAATATATTCAACAGTATAGAAAAAAACTTTCCCAACCTAAAGAAGGAAATGCCTATAAAAAATACAAGAAGGTTACAGAACATCAAATAGACTGGATCCAAAAAAAAAGTCCCTTTGCCAAATAATAATCAAATCACTAAACATAAAGAATAAAGAAAAAAATATTAAGAGCTGCAAAGGAAAAAGGCCAAGTAACATATAAAGGCAGACACATAAGTATAATACCTGACTTTTCAATGGAGACTCTAAAAGCCAGAATGTCCTAGACAGACGTTATACAGATACTAAGAGACCATGGATGCCAACCCGGACTATTATACCCAGCAAAAATCTCAATCAACATAGGTGGAGTAAACAAAATATTCCATGATAAAACCAGATTTAAATAATATCTCTCCACAAATCCAGTCCTACAGAAAGTACTTGAAGGAAAAATCAAACATAAAGAAGTTAGATACATCCATGAAAACACAGGCAATAGATAGTCCCATACCAACAAATACCAAAGAAGGGAAATCTACAACACTACCACCAAAAAATAACAGGAATTAACAATAATTGATCATTAATATCCATCAATATCAATGGTCTCAATTCACCTATAAAAAGACACAGGCTAACAGAATGGATATGAAAACAAGATCCATCCATTTGCTGCATACAAGAAACACATCTCTATGTGAAAGACAGACACCACCTTAGAATGAAGGCTGGGAAAAGACTTTCCAATCAAATGGATTTTAAGAAGCAAGCTGGTGTAGCTATTCTAATATCTAATAAAATAGGCTTTAAACTAAAATCAACTGACAGAGATCGGGAAGGACGCTATATATTTATCACAGGGAAAACACAGCAAGATAAAGTTTCAATTCTGAATATTTATGCCCCAAATACAAGGGCACCGACATTCATAAAAACATTATTAAAGCTTAAATCGCACATCAAACCCCATACACTAGTAGTGGGAGACTTCAACACCCCGCTCTCACCAATGGACAGGTCTGTAAGACAGAAACTTAACAGAGAAATAAGGGAACTAACAGACATTATGACTCAAATAGACTTAATAGATATCTACAGACTATTCCATCCTAACACAAAAGAATATACCTTCTTTTCAGCACCCCATGGAACCTTCTCCAAAATCGACCACATACTTGTTCACAAAGCAAATCTCAAGAGATACAAAAAATTGAAATAACCTCCTGTGTCTTATCAGACCACCATGGCTTAAAGTTAGATTTCAACAACAACAAAAATTACAGAAAGCCTACAATCTCATGGAAACTGAATAATGCCCAGTTGAATCACCAATGGGTCAAGGAAGAAATAAAGAAAGAAATTAAAGATTTCCTAGAATTAAATGAAAACAAATGTACAACATACCGAAATTTACGGTACACCATGAAAGCAGTGCTAAAAGGAAAATTCATAGCTCTAAATACCCACATAAAGAAGTTGGAGAAATCTCACAGTAGTTACTTAACAGCACAACAGAAAGCTCTAGAACATGAAGAAGCAAACTCACTCAGGAGAAACAGATGCCAGGAAATAATCAAATTGATGGCTGAAATCAATGAAATAGAAACAAAGAGAAAAATACAAAGAATCAATGAAACAAAGAGTAGGTTCTTTGAGAAAATCAACAAGATAGATAAGCCCTTATCCAAATTAACCAAAAGGCAGAGAGGGAGCATCCAAATTAACAAAATCAGAAATAAAAAGGGGGACACAACAACAGACAATGAGGAAATCCAGAGAATCATCAGGTCATACTTCAAAAACCTGTACTCCACAAAATTGGAAAATCTGAAAGAAATGGACAATTTTCTAGATAGGTACCCCATACCTAAGTTAAATCAAGACCAGATAAACTATTTAAATAGACTAATAACCCCTAAGGAAATAGAAATGGTCATTAAGTCTTCCAACCACAAAAAGCCCAGGACCAATTCTTTCAGTGCAGAATTCTACCAGATTTTTAAAGAAGAACTAATACCAATACTTTTCAAATTGTTCCACACCATACAAACAGAAAGAACATTACCAAATTCTTTTGTTTTTTGTTCTGTTTTTTCGAGACAGGGTTTCTCTGTGTAGCTTTGTGCCTTTCCTGGAAGTCACTTGGTAGTCCAGGCTGGCCTCAAACTTATAGAGATCTGCCTGGCTCTGCCTCCTGAGTGCTGGGATTAAAGGCATGGGCCACCACCGCCCTGCACCAAATTCTTTTTATGAGGCTACAGATACCCTGATACCCAAACCACACAAAGATGCAAAAAAAAAAAAAAAAAGAGAATTACTATGGTGGTATTTTACTTGTACTGAAATGTGATTTTAATTGTATGTTAATAAATAAAGTTGCCCGGGGGTCAGAGCTATTAGAGCCATAGCAAGAGCATGGTGGTGGTGGCGCACACCTTTAATCCCAGCACTTGGTAGACAGAGCTAGGTAGATCTCTGTGTGTAAAAGGATACAGCCAGCATTGGAGACACACGCCTTTAATCTCAATCCCAACCATAGAAGACCTGGAAGACTTTACAGACAGGCAGTGACGAGGCATGGGTTTACAACCAATGTGAAGGCAGAACCGAAAGTCTTTATAAAGACAGACACACAGGTAGTAGCTCCCTTTCGGAGAGCTCTCTTGGCTGAAGCAGGAAGGGTAAGGCTCTTAGTTCTGACCTCTTGGCTTTCTTCTCTGAATCGGCTCTGTGTTTCTTATTTAATAAGACTGTTGGTTACATCTACAAATTTCAGACCAATCTCCCTCATGAACATTGATGCAAAAATACTCATTAAAATACTGGCTAACTGAATCCAGGAACACACCAAAAAAAATTATCCACCATAACCAAGTAGGCTTCATCCCACGGATGCAAGGATGATTCAACATACGAAAATCTGTCAATGTAATACATCATATAAACAAACTGAAAGAAAAAAAAACACACGATCATCTCATTGGATGCTGAAAAAGCCTTTGACAAAATTCAACACCCCTTCATGATAAAGGTTCTAGAGAGATCAGGAATACAAAGAATATACCTAAACATTATAAAGGCAATTAACAACAAATTGACAGCCAACATCAAATTAAATGGAGAGAAACTCAAAACGATTCCACTAAAATCAGGAACAAGTTAAGGCTGTCCACTCTTCCCATACTTATTCAATGTAGTACTTGAAGTTCTAGCCAGAACAATAAGACAACAAAAGGAGATCAAGGGGATACAAATTGGAAAGGAAGAAGTCAAACTTTCATTATTTGCAGACAATATGATAGTATACATAAGTGACGCCAAAAATTCTACCAGAAAACTCCTACAGCTGATAAACACCTTCTGTAAGGTGGCAGGATACAAGAATAACTCAAAAAATCAGTAGCCCTCCCTTATACAAATGAAAATGTGGCTGAGAAAGAAATCAGAGAAACATCACCCTTTACAATAGCCACAAATAATATAAAATACCTTGGGGTAACTCTAACTAAGCAAGTGAAATACCTGTATGACAAGAATTTTAAGTCTCTGAAGAAAGAAATTGAAGAAGATATCAAAAAATGGAAAGATGTCTATAGCTAGAATTTTCCTGCCTGGCCCACCTCAGGACAAATCTCTCTCACCTGCCAGTCCCACAGCCACTCAGACCCGACCAAGTAAACACAGAGACTTATATTGGTTACAAACTGTATGGCCGTGGCAGGCTTCTTGCTAACTGTTCTTACAGCTTAAATTAATCCATTTCTATAAATCTATACCTTGCCACTTGGCTCATGGCTTACCGGCATCTTCACATGCTGTTTTTCATGGTGGCAGCTGGCAGTGTCTCTCTGACTCAGCCTTCCACTTCCCAGCTTTAATCTCCTCCTTGTCCCGCCTACACTTCCTGCCTAGCCAATGGCCAATCAGTGTTTTATTTATTGACTAATTAGCAACACATTTGCCATACAGAACATCCCACAGCAGATCTCCCATGCTCATGGATAGGTAGAATCAACATAGTAAAAATGGCAATCCTACCGAAAGCAATCTACAGACTCAATGCAATCCCCATCAAAACCCCAACACAATTCTTCACAGACTTGGAAAGAACAATACTTAACTTTATATGGAAAAACAAAAAAACCGAGGGTAGGTAAAAGAATCCTGTATAATAAAGCAACCTCTGGGGGCATCATGATCCCTGACCTCAAGCTCTACTATAGAGCTATAGTAATAAAAACATCTTGGTACTGGCATAAAAACTGACATGTAGACCAATGCAATCGAATTGAAGACACTGATGTTAATCCACACACCTATGTGTAGTGGATAGCCATTCCAGCTTTGATCTAGAAGTTCCAACCCCCATCAAGGCTTTGGTAACTGTAGCATGAATCTAAAAGAGTCTTATTAATAAAATCAAACCTAAGGACAGTTATTGGGGTGAATGCTGGAAGATCAGAGAAGCAGAACAAGCCACAGCTACCTCACCTTGCCAGTTCCTGGTCCTGTTTCCTCAGACTAGAAGCCTCTGAGTCCTCATCCAAATGGATCTCAGCTGAACTGCTGCTCAAAAGCCTGAAAGCTTAACCAGCCAAATGCTTCTAGTTTCTGGTCTTCATGCCTTGTATATCTTTCCTTTCTACCATCACTCCCTGGGATTAAAGGCTTGCTTTCTGGGATTAAAGGCGTGAGTCACCATGCTTGGATGTATCCTTGAACAGATGGATTTCTGCCTCTGGAATGCTAGGATTAAAGGCGTGTGCTACAACTGCCTATCCTCTATGTTTACTATTGTGGCTGTCCTGTTCTCTGATCCTCTTTATTAGGGTGCACAATATTTGGGGGAACACAATACCACCACAGATAACTGTCATGCCTACAATGTGGGGCTGAGAGAGGACCCTGAATACCCGATATCCAGATGTGCCAGCTCTCTTGGGTTCTGGACCCTGAAGGTAGACTGAACATAGTTCTCCAGAGATCACTGTGCAACTGCGCCACACTTTTCCCAGACCCTGTTACATATCCCTTCACTTGTAAGTTACCCCACAAAATAAACCTCCCTTTTAACTATGTGGAGTGGCCTTAATAATTTCACCAATATCTGGTGCCCAACATGGGGTATGAACCAACGACCCTGAGATTAAGAGTCTCACACCTGTGAAGATATGATTTTCAATAAAGAAGCCAAAACTGTAGCATAGAAAAAGAGAGCATCTTCAACAAATAGTGCTGGCATAACTGGATGTCAACATATAAAAGATTGCAAATAGATTCATATCTGTAGCCATGCATAAAACTCAAGTCCAAGTGGTTCAAAGACCTCAACATAAATCCAGTTACACTGAACTTGATAGAAGAAAAAGTAGGAAGTAGTCTGGAATGCATTGGCACAGGAGACCACTTCCTAAATATAATACCAGTAGCACAGACACTGAGAGCAACAATCAATAAATGGGACCTCCTGAAACTGAGAAGCTTTTGTAGAGCAAAGGACATGGTCAATAAGACCATACAACAGCCTAAAGAATGGGAAAAGATCTTCATCAACTCCACGTCTGACAGAGGGCTGATCTCCAAAATATATAAAGAACTCAAAAAGCTAGACATCAAAATACTGAACAATCCAATTAAAAAATGGGCTACAAAGCTTAACAGAAAATTCTCAACAGATGAATCTCAAATGGCTGAAAGGCATTAAAGGAATTGCTCAACATCCTTAGTCATTAGGAAAATGCAAATCAAAACAACTCTGAGATACCATCTTACACCTGTCAGAATGGTTAAGATCAAAAACACTGAGGACAGCTTATGTTGGAGAGGATGTGGAGCAAGGGGAACACTCCTCCACTGTTGTTGGGAATGCAAACTTGTATAGCCACTCTGTAAATCAGTATGGTGGTTTCTCAGAAAATTGGGAATAAGTCTTCCTCAAGACCCAGTTATACCACTCTTGGGCATATACCCAAGGAATGCTCAATCTTACCCCAAAGACCCCTGCTCAACTATGTTCATATCAGCATTATTTGCAATAGCTAGAACCTAGAAACAACCTAGATGCCCCTCAACTGAAGAATGGATAAAGAAAATATGGCACATATACACAATGGAGTACTACTCAGCAGTAAAAAACAATGATATCATGAAAGTTGCAGGGAAATGGATGGTTCCAGAAAATATCATCTTGAATGAGGTAACCCAGACTCAGAAGGACAAACATAGTATGTACTCACTCATAAGTGGATACTAAATGTGAAGGAAGGGATGGCCAGACTACAACCCACAACTCCAGAGAGTCTAGCTAACAAGGAAAGACCCTAGGAGGGACGCATGGATGATCCTGTGAAGGAGAAGTGGATGATATCTTCATGAGTGGACTGGGTGTGGGGGGTGGTGGCAGAGGGCGAGGAGTGGGGGATGAGAATATAGGGAAATAGGAGGGTCAAGCGGAAACAAGGTCAGAGTGGGAGAGCAGGGAAGAAGTTACCGTGATAGATGAGGACATCATGGGAATAGGAAGAGGCAGGATGCTGGGGAGGTTCTCAGGAATCCACAAGGTTGACCCCACCTTGGTCTGCTGGCAATGGTCCAGAGGGTGCCTGGAGCAGTCTACTCTGGTGACCAGCCTGGCAAATAACCTAGCTGTCATCAGCCTTTGTCCAGTGACTTATAGAGGCAGATATAGAGATCCATAACCAGGCACCAGGCTGAGCTCCAGGAACCCAATTGATGAGAGAGAAGAAAGATACTGCAGTTGAGGGATGTCGAGATCATGATGGGAGGACATGCAGAGATGACCTGCCATGCTAGTGGAAGCCCATGAACTGTGGACTGGTGGCTGTGGAGCCCCCATGGGCCTGGACTAGGCCCTCTGGATACGGAAGACAGTTGTTTGGCTTGATCTGTTTGGGGGGCACCCAGGCAGGGGGATAAGGATCAGTTGCTGGTCTATGGGCAGGCTTCTGGAATCCAATGCCTGTGGTATGACACCTTGCATAGCCTTGGTGCAGTGGGAAGGGGCTTAGTCCTGTCTAGGCTCAGTGTTCTGGGATCTGCTGACTCACCTTGGGAGACCTCGATTTAGGGGATGTGGGAATGTGGGGTGGCTTGGGAAAGAGGCCTGAGGCATGGGAGGAGGGAGGAGTGGGGATCTGTGGATAGTATGTGGAGTGAGTAGAAAATTTCATAATAAAGAAAAATGAAAAAAAAAAGAAATAAGACTGAAAGCACTCAAGAGGGGAGGCCCATTTGTAGCACTCATGTTTGCAAAGTGAGGGAAATAAAGAGTGGCATTCTACCCCTTCCCCAGCCTCCTGTTTTAGATGACCCTAGAGTGGCTTCCACTCAGTTCTGGAAGGGTAGTGTGGGGGCTAGGAAGAAAAACAGCAGAGAGGAAGATTCTCTCTAGAAAAGAACTTGATAAGCATATGTAGTGAAACTTAATGGGAGAAAATTAGGTATGCCTAAGATATCAAACTTGACCAAAAGTACAGTGTAGCCACATTAAAACCTTGTACCACTGCCACAACTTGGGCTGGAAACAGAATCAGAATGAGAAACAGACTTGGAAAAGCTGCAGGCCTCCTGAAGCACTATCACCAGCACCCACCTTAGCTGTGGCATGAAGAAAACTTCCTAGAGAAGGCAGAGAAGAATGGAGGCCACACAGTGCCTGCCTCCTGGAGTGCAGTGTCCTGAGGCCAGCTGGGGGTGGTTCTGTGCTCTCAGAGCTGGAAGCATTTCAGTTGACACATGAGGAAGGTCCAAAAGACAGAACCTGCTCTGAATTAGTGAATCTCAGAGCAAAGGAGACACATCTGGGCATATTGGAAAATATGGTATGAATTGAAGGGAGTCTGGATGGCCCTCCAGCAGATTTATAATGATTAAAAGAACACTGAAAAGGAAAAAAAAAAAAGAATTTTGTGATATCCAAAGGCCTTACCACATTGATTACATTCTTAGGATTTCTGTCTAGTATTTGCTCTTTCATGCAGTTGAAGAGTACTACGACATGAAAAGGCTTTAGCACATTAAGAATTTACATATTTCTCTCCAGGTTGACTTCTTCTATCTCTGCAAGGATAATGGCACATGAAAAAGGATTATCACATTTGTTCTGCTGGAAGGACAAAGGTGGTGGTTTAATCGTTTGCCTGCTTTCCCTAGCCTTGCCAGTACATCCATTCCTTCACTGGCATTGAAGCCTATTTCTTTGGGATTCCAACATATATGAAGAAAAATGGTGAAGACACCCTGACTTGTGGGACTGAGTAGCTAATAGATTCTTGGACATTCCATTCACAGCTAGCTATTGTTGGAATGAAGCCTATAAGGCATTCCAATAAATCCCATATATATATATGAGAGAGAGAGAGACAGAGAGAGAGACAGACAGAGAGAGAGAGAGAGACAGACAGAGAGAGAGACAGAGACAGAGACAGACAGAGAGAGGATCTCTAACTAATACACCGGGGTTTCCAGTCAATTAAATTTCTATACATTTAGGTCCAAATTTTCAATTATAGTCTAACTACACATCTGAAACACTCTTAGCAAATACCTCAACACCACATTGCATACATTTGCAGAAAATATATTTTCTTATTGTATAAAGCTATAGAATATGGGAAACTGAAACATAGGGTTCTGTGTTATTTCTGATAAAAAAATTATAAAATAGTATAAGCCATTAGATCCATGAATAGACTTCATTATTTGTCTTGACCAAGTTGATAGGTACTTGTTACTTAGAAGATAGCTACTTATTTATTATTTCAGTCTTGTAGTCACTCATGCTTTAAACCTATTAAAATTCAAAAATTAAGTAACCAACAAAGGGGAAAGTAAACCCTATCTCCAGTTCTAAAGCTGTAGAATTTAGAATTGTAGTTAAAAGAGTGCATTATGGAGTGGAGATATATCTCTGTGGTTATGAGCACTGACTGTTCTTCCAGAGGATTCAGGTTCAATTCTCTGCACCCACATGGTGGCTCATAACTATCTGTAGCTCCAGTTGTAGGGGACCTGACACCCTCACACAGACATACATACAGACAAACCCCAATGCACATAAAATGAAAAAAATTTTAAATGACTGACTGAAATTTAACGTCACTTTCTAAGTGGAGCTATCTTATTCTAGTATCATCCTGAATTAACACCTTTCCCAGAGGTATGTTTATATGGTTCAGTTGCTAGGCGTGAAGATATAAAATTGGAACATAAAACTATGGGATAGTAGTGCAGTTGGATTCTACAAACAATATGCACAAGAAAGTTTTTGGGTTGTTTTGGAAGTAAAAAATGAAATTTATTTCACATGTTATTTTACTTTGGAAATGTAAAATAAATTTGACATCTTCAACACAAAATCTCTACTATGCTCTCTCACACACACAAAGCTTGTCATTTAATGGGTATTTGCTGACACTTGCTTTTGCTTTATGTTTGAAATATTTGCTTTGTTTCAGGGATTTCTCTATGTGCATAAATTTGTAGTTGGTTGTTTTTCTTTTGTGGACCTGCCACCCAGCTCCAAAATAAATACACAGAGATTTAGTCTTAATTGTGAGTGCCTGGCCTTAGCTTGCCTTGTTACTAGCCAGCTTTTCAAACTTAAATTATCCCATTTCTCTTTAACTACATTTTGTTGCTGGGTTTTTGCCTTTTCTTAATCTATGTTTCTTTTTCTCTTTTTTACTCTGTAGATGTCTGGGTGTCAGGGTGGTGGGGTGGCTGGGTGGCCAGCCTCTGGAGTCCTACTTTCTTTCTTTTCTCACTACTCTTCTTTTGAGGTATCTCCTCCTCTTTATTTTCTTTGCCCACCATCCTCACCAGTTTCTTCCTAACTATTGTCTCTTCCACTCTTTATTAGACCAATCAGCTGTTTTCAGCAGGCAAATTAACACAGCTTTATAGAGTTAAACAAATGCAAGATAAAAGAATGCAACATATCTTTGCACCATTATACAAATTTTCCACAGCATAAACACATGTAACACATCTTAAACTAATATTCCACAGTATAAATTAGTCCATATCTTACTATAGACAAGACCTGGGGTTTATGTGAAATTTACAGTCACTGAGTTATGCCTGTATTAAGATAGATGTTACTGTGTGAGTTGTAAATCACAGTCTCAGGAGGAAGAACTGCATATAACTTTGTACTATGACTGATAAACTATAATTGAACTAAAAAGTAAATAATTTTAATGGCATTCTGCCTTTTGCTGTTAAATCAAATGTGTTTCTGTTTATGTTTTAAGTAGAATTCTAATGTCTTATAGCAATAAGTAGTAAGTACTGCAGAAGTGCTGTTTTGAATGACCAGATTCAGCAGGTGAAATGGTGCTGGCTCTCTGTGTATGAGTACAACCTTTGACAAGCTTGGGTTTATCTCTGTAGTTATTTAATTAGAATAAGTTAAAGTATTAGGTATGTACACACTAATAAGTGCATGGGCACCTACTGCAATCCCAGGACACATTTAAGGAGCAGGGACAATTATTCAGGACTGCCAACACCCACTGAGGTCATGGTGACACATACACAAAGACAGAAGACACCCAAAGAGGGACAAGGGCATTTGCTAAGGGCAAATGGCACATTCTAAGAGGCAGAGGTACCTGCTGAGGACCAGGGCAAACTGGAGAGAAAAATGGGGACATTTGTAGAAGATATGGGAATATGCAGATGTTCTGGGACACTTACTGAAGTCACAGTACACATTTAAGGAGTAGAGATAATTATTAAGGAATGGGAACACCTGCTGAGATCATGGAGACTTACGTAAAGACAGAAGACACAAGAAGAAAGAAATGCCATCTGGTGAGGACCTGCTGAGGTCATGGGGACACTTACAGTGGACACAAGGCATGCTGAGTACCTGGGATACCTGCTGAAGGCACAGGACACCTGAAGAGAGGCAAAGGTACATGCAGAGTGGCAGGGCCACCTGCTAAGGGAATGGGAACACCTGTCAATAGCTTGGGGACATCTGAAAACACAAGCACCTGCTGACCTCAGAGGGCACCTGCAGGAAGTCAGGCACACCTGCTGAGGGACAGCGCTACCTGTACAGGCACAGGAAAACTACAGAAGACACAGGATACCTCTATAGGGGCAGTGGAACCTGCAGAGGACACAGGACAGGTTTAGAAACGTGAGGTGTAGGGGAGCCTGAAGAGGACACAGGACATCTGCAGAGGACAAAGGAAACCTGCAGAGGTCACAGGACACTTATACAGGGCACAGGTCACCTGAAGATGGACAGAAAAACCTATGAGGAGACAAGAAATGTGAAGAAGGGCAGGGTCACCTGCTGAGGATGCAGGACATGTCTAATGAGCAGGGATGCTTATTCAGGTTGAGCAAAACCCACTGGGGTCATGTAGACACTTACATGAAGACAGAATACACCAAAAGAGGGCTAAGGGCATCTGCTGAATGTAAAGGACACATTCTAAGAGGCAGGGACACCTGTTGAGGACCAGGGCAAACTGGTGATGGCATGGGGACATCTACAGAGGATACAGAAAAAATCAGAGGTTTTGGGCAGCTGTAGAAGTCACAGGAAACCATCTGAAGTCACAGGACACCTGATAAGATGGAAGTCCACCTGTTGAGATTCTGGGCCACCTTATGAGAACATGAGGGCATACACAGAGAACCCAAGATATCTAGAGTGCCTGGGACATCTACTCAGGGCACAGGACACCTGATAAGATCAGAGGACACTTGAAGAGAGGGGAAATCACATTCAGTGTGTCACAGCTAACTTTTGAGGGTATAAGAACACCTGCAAATGGCTTAGGGACATCTTCAGACCACATAAGACCCCTGCTGACTGCACAGGACAACTGCAGAAGGTCAGAGCCACCTTCTGAGGACAAATGACACCTGCCAAGTTGCAGGGCCACTGCTGAAGGCACATGGGCACCTGTAAAAGAGCAGAGCCAACTTCTGAGGGCACAGGACACCTGCAGAGGGCAAGTGTCACCTGCTGAGGGCACAGGACTCCTAAAGAGTATGCAGGATACCTGCAAAGAGGAGGGGCCAACTCATTAGGGCATCAGACACCTGAAGAAGATCAGGGTTACCTCTTAAGGGAATAGGACACATGTTAAGGAACAGGATTCACTGCTAAGGGCACAGGACACTTGGTAATTAACAAGGCCACATGCTAAGGGCACAGAACACCTATAGAGGACTCAAAATACCTGAAGACAGGCTGTTGTATGGATGAAAGAGCTCGTTGTACTTAGATTATTTTCTGTCAGATTATTCTCAAACTTAGTAACATCTTTTCTGGAGACCTGGGGAAGGAGACTATTAGAGGTTGGATTCCTAAGAGTTTCCATCAATGAGGCCTTTAATGCTTCTTATATTCTCTTCTATTAAGAATTTTAACATTAACATTGTTAAACTGTGTTGAAAAAAAATACACACAAAGGGAGTATGCCCTGTACAGTTAGACTTGTACTCTGCAGGACACATGAGGATCATGAGTTCAAATGTACCCCTAAATCATTACTGACATCCAAGCCAGGTTCAATAACAAACAACAAAATCTCAAGGGAATTTGTGAAATATGAGAAATAAAAACAGGAAGAACAACACACCATTCTTTCACAGACACCTTTACTTGAAATGTATGATCATAGGCTACCTGATATTTAAATAAGCAATGGACAAACTTAGGTGATGGGAATCTCATTCTATATATTACATCAGAAAAATACTTATCAATATGTAAAAGCACAATGGAAGATGAACAAAAGCCACAGAAGAATTACAAGGACCACAAAATAAACTTCACTAAATAGATTTGTCAAACACACACCACACCTTAATATCTACATCACATGTTTCAAAATAAAAACCACAATACAATGGTCTCCACTACTAGTTTTGAGTGAACATGTTAATTTAATTCCTTCAAGGCAATGGTGAAATGTGATTTTTTTCCTTGAAGCTGAAGACAACTGTGATGTCTAAAGTCTTTATCAAATCATTTACATAAGTAGGGTTTTTCTCTTATACGAGCTTCTCCCTATTTCCTGACTTCAAAATGATCTAAACAGGCTTTAAAATATTTACAGTACTAGAGACATCACTTGGAAGTTAAGAAATGGTCATTCCCAGTACCAAGGTCTGAGTTTTGACAACTCCCTGTAATCCCTGCTACAAGATACAAGGGTCTAATATTCCCAGGAAGCAGAATGCATAATCACATATCCACACAAAAACACAGTGATATCACATAATTACAACTATATACATAATGTACAAATAACTGTACATGAAAGTTTTTCTCTTGTAAGCATTAACTCTTGTAACAGGTGTTGAGGCATCTAAAGGCTTGCGGAGTTTTTCTTCATCATAAATTGGACCATGTAACAGAAAGCTAACATGTAGGATTAAAGCCAGAAAAATCAATCCATCTAAGTTGGTGGTATCATTTGTGAAGATGTAGGAAATGCTGTCTTGCTGATGAAATATGTCACTGGGGGTAGGCTTTCAGAAATTATATCCACACACTACTTCTAGTTCCCACTCTCTGCTTCATGCTGCAGTTTAAGTATGTAAGTTCTTAACTTCCTGCTTTAGCTGCCCTGTCTGACACTTGTGGCCATGCCACTTTCATGTTGGTGCTGTATCACTATGGAACCAAGGGCCAAATTAAACTCTTTTATAAATTGACCTAGACAATATATCACAACAGAAAGGGAACTAATGCAAATCCATAAAGTTTTACACCTGAATTAGCTATTTCATGCAATTGAATAGTAGTATAAAATCTCAAAGGGTTGCATTATTGTTTAACTTCACAGTGCAAGTGTTATAGCTCTGGAGATAAATGTACATGGACTTAGAAGTCAGGATATAGCTGCAGCTATGAAGGGAAGGTATTCTGGATACCTATATCTGTGAGGAGAAAGGAATTTTTGACAATCAGTAAGTGAAATTATACTTGAAGCTGTGTTCCAGTGAGGGTTTATCTCTCCACAGGATGTAGCAATACTTCTTCTCTCTGAGAGAGAGCCCTTACAACTGGATTCTCCAATGACCTAATGAACTTTCCCAGGAGAGTTGTCCATTGCTTCTCTGCTGCAATCCACTAGGGAGTTTCTGATCTGTTCCAGCAAAAGTAGGTCTTCACTAAAACTCATTCAAGACATTTATTTGGGAGAGAGACTGTCTCTGCAAAGGTAGAAAAGGGCAGCTGCAAACTGAACATGTATAGGGCTTATATCCAGCACTTAAGGGGTAAAGTTATTCCACGGAGAAGAGTTCCAGGGTGAGCAATGGTCTGATTTCAATCCTGGAGTTTGAAGAACCTCAGATATTAGCTTGACTTCATGCTCAGGGATTAGTTGGATTTGGGCTTAGTCAAGTGCTTCTTTGGTTTTAGATTCAGGGAAAAAGTATGGTGATATTTTATTTGTACTGAAATGTGATTTTATTTGTATGTTAATAAATAAAGTTGCCTGGGGGGTCACAGCTAATAGCAAGCCATCGCAGAAGCTAGGCAGTGGTGGTACATGCCTTTATTTCCAGCTCTTGGGAGGCAGAGCTAGGCGAATCTCTGTGTGTTCAAGGATACAGCCAGCATGGAGTCACACGCCTTTAATCTCAATACCAACCATAGAAGACCTGGAGGTCTGTACAGACAGGCAGTGATGAGGCAGTCATGTGGTTGGGTTTACAACCAATGAGAAGGCAGAACAGAAAGTCTATATAAAGACAAACACACAGGAAGTAGGTCTCTTGGCTGAAAAGGATAGCTGCAGCAAGTGAAGGGTAAAGCTCTTAGCTCTGACCTCTTGGGCTTTCATCTTTGCATTAGCTCTGTGTTTCTTATTTAATAAGACGGTTACCTCTACAAAAAAGTGTTTCTTTCACTGGCCCCTTTTAACATTTTGGGCCTTGTTTGAGAGTCAGTGTGTTTCCCTACTGATTCTGAATTCAGAGACAGTAAATTTTTTTTTACTCTGGTTACCAGGTCAGGGTGTGTTTTTCTCTCTGATTTAATGGCCAAAGGATGCATCTTTCACTGGCTATGTTTTCTGGGTCAGAGTGGGTTTTTGTAGCTGGCAGTTTTAACCTATACATAAGCTGTCATCATAAATTCATTTTTTCAATGAGTTTGTTGGTGCAAAAAAACATGAAAATGGACATTATAATGCTTGAACAGTTTGTAGACACTGTCAAATATTTTTCTACAGAACATATACTCTTGTGTAATTGACAATAAGTGTTTGATTAAAGATCTTACCAAATGCTTAATAATAAGAAGCCCTCTTTTTCAGATAGACAAAGATTATTGTAGTATGAAAAGGCTTAAACACATTGATTGCATACAAAAAGTTTTATTCCTAAATAAATTTCAAAACTTTACCACACTGACAATATTTACAGATTTTCTCTACAGTATGTTTTTTTCCTCATGATTTTGAAGATTACTGATATATACAAAGGCTTTAGCAAATTGACTACATTCATAGGGTTACTCCCCAGTATGTGTTCCTTTATGCATTTTAAGATGACTGTGACACCCAAAGGGTTTATTACACTCACTACATTCATAGGATCTCTCTCCAGTATGTGTTCTTTTATGCTTTTGAAGAATACTATGACGTGCAAAGGCTTTACCACACTGATTACAATTATAGGGTTTCTCTCCAGTATGTGTTCTAGTATGTCTTTGAAGATGACTGTATTGTGCAAAGCCTTTACAACATTGATTACATGCATAGGGTTTCTCTCCAGTATGTGTTTTTTCATGCCTTTGAAGATGACTAAGATATGGAAAGACTTTACCACACTGGCTACATTCACAGGGTTTCTCTCCAGTATGTGTTCTTTTATGCAGTTGAAGATGACTATGATACGCAAAGGCTTTACCACAATGATTACATTCATAGGATTTCTCTCCAGTATGTATTTTTTTATGCCTTTGAAGAGCACCATGACACACAAAAGCTTTACCACATTGATTACATTCATATGGTTTCTCTCCAGTATGTGTTCTTTTATGTTTTTGAAGTTTACTATGACATGCAAAGGCTTTACCACAATGATTACATTCATAGGGTTTCTCTCCAGTATGTGTTCTTTTATGCATTTGAAGATTACTGTGTTGTGCAAAGGCTTTACCACACTGATTACATTCATAGGGTTTCTCTCCAGTATGAGTTCTTTTATGCATTTGAAGATGACTATTGTATCCAAAGGCTTTACTACACTGGTTACATTTATAGTATTTCTCTACATTATGTGTTCTTTTGTGCATTTGAAGATGAATGTGTTGTGCAAAGGCTTTACCAGACTGATTACATTCATAGGATTTCTCTCCAGTATGTTTTCTTTTATGGATTTGAAGTGTACTATGATGGGCAAAGGCTTTAACACATTGAGTATATGTAGAAGTTTTCTCTGCAGTTTGACTTCTTTCATGCCTGAAAAAATAATGGAACATGTAAATGCTTTACCATATTCAATACACTGTTTGGTCTTTATATCTGTATGAAGTAATTTTACATTTAATTGTAAAGAGGAATTAGATCTTAACCTTTTATCGCTGTGTTTTCAATCATCTTCTCCTTCATGAAGAGTTGTTTTGCATCTTTTACGATGCCTTTGGTGGTAATATTCTTTATTACATTATCCACATTTACAGAATCTTTTTTTCTATATGAGAATTTCTACATATTTGAAGAGAACTGGAAAAACTTAGAGCTTTACCACGCTATTACATTCATAAATTTTCCTGTCCTGTGAGTCATACTGCATTTGCTAAGTTAACTAGTACAAACAAAGGTAGTTATGCAGTCCTTATACTCATAAAGCTTGTCTGCCATGTGGGTTTATTGATGTTTTAACAATTAAACCAATTACTTGTATACTTGAATCAAATTCAACAAGAATACTCAACATGGGGACTGCTATGTATCTTCTAATTGTTTTGAGACATGGAAATGTTATATCTTTAATATCCCTATGCTGATGTGGCTTGTATCCAGAGTGACATATGATATACCTAGTAAAGGAAAAATGACAAAAAAAAGGTTTCCACACTGAATTCAGTTTGACTTTATGTCCTCATAGACTTGTGGTATAGGGATTAAGGTTTCTCCCCAACAATGCCCCTTGACTCTGACTCTAACTTGCCCTCTCACTAAAAGCAAGTCACAACAAGTTTATGAGTTACACTAGCATTACTATGGACTATTTGCATATTAGAAGGTTTTGGAGATATACTTATCACCTCTTCGATGTGAATACCTTTTGTAATATGAGTAGTATGAAATAAATGCACTGACAGTTCTACAGCACAGCTCTAATGTTGCTACAATTCAAAATGTGATGAATGTTAAGGCACTGTTGCCTTGTCTTCTTTCTTAAAAGAATGCCTTGGAAATGCTATCCACTTACCTGAAATTGAAGTATATGGTTCTGTGAGAATTTAATAATTATCAATGAAGTTTAAGCTGTGCTCATTTACACTGTTGCTTCTGTTTAAAATTCCAGGACACATTATAATTTCTTTACAGGTACATTTTTATCAGCTTGCACAAGATAATTACCTTTCATATCTTTTAGAACTTTGACAATGTTCTTCAATATTATGGTCTTCCCAACTGTATCCTAAAATATAATACCAAAAAATTATGTTATAATATTGAAAACTGTGCAAAATTTAAGTCATTATCTTCAGTGAATCTAAGAACCATGACTGATTCCTTCACCCCATTCTTCTTTCTCAATCAAATTACAGATGAGCATCAATAATCATGGAGTTGTTATCCCCTTTTACTAAAACAAGAAGGAAAATTCAGTATTACCTATAATAGTGAGATTCCTGTAGGTTTCCAGCATCACATCTTTGTAGAGATTCTTCTGGGAATTATCCAGCAAAGTCCACTCTTCCCAAGTAAAGTCAACATGCAAATCATCATAGGTCACTGCATTCTAAAATATCCCATACATGTATACAACAGAAAGCATGATATTGACAACATTGTAAATGTGTACTTCTTTGACAGTATAGTCATATAATACTGGTGGTCCCTATACTTGTTTCATGACATAGACATGATAATATAATCAACAATTCACTTTAGAAGGAAACTGAATGGGACATTCATCGATGTCATTTCTGTACCCTTTGACTAGAACAACAAACACACAGAGAAGCAAACAGATCAAGAGTACAGAGTACTTGGGAGAAATTATATGAATAATTACTAACTATAGAAAAGAAAAATAAGATGGACAAACTATGTGTATTGGCTCATGCTTTTAACCCAGCCCTCAAAAGGCAGAGGCAGGTATATCTGAGTTGAATGCCAGTTTATTCTATGCAATCAGGTCTAGGAGAGCCTAGAAAGACATATTAAGAACCTTGCTCCCAGGCAATGTCAGTAGAACAAAAAAAGATAGAAAGAACTCAGGTTTTTACTGAAGTTCCTACGAAGAGTTATGCATTCATTCCAGTTCTGTATTCATCTTCAAGAAACCTGAAGTGATGAAATTCAAACTGTAAAATCAATAAGATTTTACTAAAAAGCACCGCATTTTTAAAGTTATACATGAACAAATGAAAATATTAGCCATATAAATGCTGATCATAAACAATTAACACAGAGCAAGAGAGGTGGCTAAGTATTAAAGAGCTCTTGCTGGTCTTGCATAGAAGTAGGCTCAATTACCAGTACTTATATGGGAGATAAGAACTATCCATTATTACAAGTTCAGGGTTATTGAGACCATCTTTTGATCACTGTGAGGACCTGGAACCAACATAGTGCATATCCATGCATTCAGGTAAAATACTCATATTCATTTAAAAATTCTAAAAAAATGCAATGGGCAGGAAGAAGTTCATGCACCTGCAAACCAGTGACTCAGAAGGCTCAGGCACAATTAATATTATGAATACATGTCATTCTGGAAAATGATATGATTCTCTCTGCCAAATTTTAAAATTCAAGATATGTGTGAAGCTCAGTACAACAGCATAAGCTTGACTTGCACAAAAACCTACATCCCAGGCCCATCTCCCAATAGTATAAAAACAAAACAGTCAGAAATGTTGGCCCACTTTAATTCCTGGACTTGGGAGCCAGAGTCAGGAGGAACTCTGAATTCCAGGCCAGCCTAGTATACAGATCTCCTTTCAGGACACCTAGGGCTACACAGACAAACCTTGTATTCAAAAACAACCAAAAAAAATAAATAAAAGAGCAGGTTAACAAACTGCCTTAGCACTGAATAGCATTTGCTTCTACTGTATCTTATGTGATTTAGAGATAGAGTCTATAATGGTGAAGGCATGACAATACAAGGAAGCTATCTGATTAGTTTCAACCACAACACAGTAAACACAAAGAACAGGAAATTGGTTGAGGCTATAGACATTCATATCACACACCTAGTGAGGAATATCATCCCAAAAGGCTCCCCCTACTAAAGCCGCAATCAAAAGAAAGTCACCAAGGAGAGACACATGTTCACATACATCATTGTATCTGGGAGGTTTTTCATTCAGTCAACTACATTCTGACTATAGGCTCATGGTCATCTATGAAGAAAATGTATTTAGTCACTTCAATGATCCTCATAGTCTGCAATAGCCCCTACACTGTTTCAAAAGTCCAAAGTCTCTTCTGAAAGTCAAGACAAACTCTTGACAGTGACATTTTGTAAAATCAGAAACTGAGTTATATCTTTCCAACATACAATGGCACAGAATACCATTCACATTCCAAAACAGAGAAGTGGATACATAGTAAGGGAAGATTGGACCAGGGCAGGACAGAAGCACAGCAGGACAGACACCAAATAATTCTGTCTCTGTCTCATATGCATGGGAATTCAGTTTCAAATGGCTCAGATGGTCCTATCCATTCAACTTCTTATACATCTCTCTATTTGGTTACTTCCACTTCCTATGTGCAGCTAGGTCTCCATGGGAGATGTCTCATACCTTAGGAATCCCAACTTCATCTGGTCACAAAATGCAATCCAGGCTGTTACGGAATATTATTTTAAGATGTGTTACATTTTTCTATGCTGTGGAACAATTGTTTTTAATTATGGAAAGGTGTGTTGCATTCCTTTATGTTGCATTTTTTAACTCTGTGATGCTATGATACTTTGCTTGTCTAAAATACTTGATTGGTCTAATAAAGAGTTGACTAGCCAATAGCATGGCAGGAAAGGATAAGCAGGGCTGGCAGACAGAGGGAATAAATGGGAGGAGAAAAGTGAAAAGAAAAAAGGAAGAAGGAGCAAGGAAAGGAGAGGACACCAGGGGCCAGCCACACTGCTACACAGCAAACCATGGAGTAAGAAGTAAAGAAAGATATACAGAATAGAAAAAAGATAAAAGCCCAGAGGCAAAAAGTAAATGAGATAATTTAAGTTAGAAAAGCTGGCTAGAAACCACCCAAACTAAGGTCAGGCACTTATAAGAAAGAATAAGACTCCCTATGTGTGATTTATTTGAGAGCTGAGTAGCAGGCCCCCCAAAGAATAAAGAGTTAAAAAACTAAAACCAACAACACCAGGCCACATCCTCATAGCTTCATGCAATGGACTCTCACAATCTTCTCACTGGGTTTCTGACTCTGCCAAACATAGATGCCTGGAACAATGCTGAACCAAACCCCCAGACTAAGAATCCATAGCTTAAATTTTGATTTCTTCTAGTTTCCAGGACCAGTAGATGATGGGTGATCCTCCAAAATTTGACTTAATTGGGATGGAATCTAACATACTTGGACCACAGGTGCAACAGGTTTTGTATGAAGTTGCTCTCTAGGACTAAGAATTATTTTGCTTCCTCTTTCAATGAATTGAAGGTTTAGCTGGATGCAGTCTTACCCTTAGAACACCTTGCTAGGCTTCCATTCCATAGCAAGGGCCTTCTCTGTAATAGCCATAAATTCCTAGAAAATTCCCACCTATTTCAGCACTGGACTGCCATCTGAAACTACTTTTTCATTTTTGTTTATTTCTACCACACTTGTTTTTTTTAACCACTGTAGACCTGAATGTCTCATCAGTAATAACCATCTAGCAGATTCTATTTAAGAAACTAGTCCATTAATTTTTAATCATGCATTACTAAATTTTCAGGATATGGGCCAAATAAGATTTTTGAGCCAAAAATATCACACAAATGACCTCTAGTTTAATTTTTATTGATTCTATTTTTAACTGAAATTCTATAATCTCAATCTCCATTTTCTGCCATTACTCTTAACATTCTCATCTTCCTGGTCATACAAGACAGGCTGATAAAGTTCTTTGTGCAACTTTCTATGATTTTTGCCACCTAAAGTCCTGATATTTTTCACATTCTTCCAAAAGAAAACATTTCCAGGTCGTACCTAGGAACAAAATCACCTTTGGTGTTCCATTTTGTTCTAACTTGCTTTTTATGCTGCTGTGATTAGATCTTCTAACCAAAAACATCCCAGGCAATGAATGTGTTTGTTTGGCTGACTGTGTCAGATCATACTCCATCATTCTGGGAGCTTAGGATAAAAACTCAAGCTAACAATGAAGGCAAAACCCATGGGCAAAACTTGCTTCCTGGTGCTCTCTTGCCTGTCTAGCCCAGGTCTTTCTTTTTTCTTTTTCTTTTTTTTGGATTTTTCCAGACAGGGTTTCTCTGTGTAGTTTTGGTGCCTGTCCTGGATCTCACTCTGTAGACCAAGCTGGCCTCAAACTCACAGAGCTTTGCCTGCTTCTGCCCCCTGAGTGCTGGGATTAAAGGTATGCACCACCACTGCCTGGGTCTAGGTCCACTTTCTTAAGGATATTGCCACCCCAGGTGGAGTAGCCATCCCTGCTACCCTAGGTAGAGGAGCCTTCTCATTTCAATCATCAATCAGCAAAATCTCTCAGACAAAACAGTTTTTGGCTATTATGAATAAAACTACTATGAATCTAGTTAAGCAGTTTTCCTTGTGGTAGGATGTAGGACCATCATATGGGTATATGTTCAAGAGCGGTATAGCTGGGTCTTTTTTGTTTGTTTGTTTGTTTTTTTGAGACAGGGTTTCTCTGTGTAGTTTTGGTGCCTGGCCTGGCTCTTATTATTTAGACTAGGCTGGCCTTGAACTCACAGAGGTCCACTTGGCTCTGCCTCCTGAGTGCTGGGATTAAAGGTGTGCACCACCACTGCCTGGAATAGCTGGGTCTTGGTCTAGACTGACTCCCAATTTTCTGAGGATTGCATATTGATTTTCACAGTGGCTGTACAAGTTTTCACTTGTGACAGCAATAAATCCCCTTGCCAGCATTAGCTGTCAGTTGTATTGTTGATCTTAACCATTCTGACAGGTGTAAGACAAAAGCTCAAAGTACTCTTGATATGTATTTCATAATGGCTAAGAATGCTGAACATTTCTTCAAGTGTTTCTCAGCTTCTTTATACTCCTCTACTGAGAATTCTGTTTAGAGGTATACCCCACTATAATTGGATTATTTGGTTTGCTGCTATCTAGTTTCTTGACTTCTTTATTATCCTTAGTGAGGCAACTAAAAAGTACATAAAGAAACATGTTATACTCATTTATATGTGGGCATTAGCAGTTAATTAAAGTCCAATCACAGTAAACACAGTTAATCACAGTACAATCCATAGATGCAGAGAGGCTAAATCATGAGAATGACTCTAACAGGGATGCATCGATCTCCCTGAGAAGAGGAAATAGAATATATTTTGTGGGTGCACTTGAGACAGGGGGGAATGGGAACACATAAGGTCAGGTGAGTAAGGAAGGGGCAAAGGGGGAAAAGACATGGAAAAATAACTGGAAAAGGGTATATTTTAGCAGGGGACATGGAATCAGTACAGTGGAAAGTTCCTGGAAACTATCAGGGTGACCCCAGTGAGGACTACTAGTAATTTAGAAAACAGAGACTGAAAACAGAGACTGAGCCGGACAGTGGTGGAGCACACCTTTAATCCCAGCACTCAGGAGGCAGAGTCAGGTAGATCTCTGTGAGTTTGAGGCCAGCCTGGTGTGCAAAGCAAGTTCCACGAAAGGCTCAAATCTACACAGAGAAATCCTGTCTCGGAAAACTAAAAAAAAAAAAAAAAAAGGAAAAAAAGACAAAGAAAACAGAGACTGAACCAGCAATTTTCTAAAACCACATAAGGATCCTAGTTGTGGGGCTGGCACACCAAGCCAGCCACAAAACATTCAGCTGATACTTGTCTTACCTATAAGATATGCTGGGGTAATGGTAGCTCAGAAATTCTGTAGTGCCCAACCAATGTCTGGTCTAACTTCAAGCCCAAGCTGTGAGAGGCTCCAGGTCTTCTTGGATAATCAGAAGCTTACACACAGCCCCTTGCTTGCTCATGAGAGGTTACTTAGATATGTTGCCTGAGAGTTGTCAGGATGTCTCTGTTTTCACTTATGCCTTGATTTATGAATACAATTTTTATGACTTTTATTTCCTAAGTTTGTTGAATATAAGAAGTGTAAAAAGACATGATACGACAGAATAATGAAAGAGAACAACATGGTAGAGATCAGCATGATCAGAACAAAAAAGAAACCATCAGGATAATACATGAGTGTTCTTACTTTCCCTAATAACCCTCAGATAGAAAAGTCATAGTTTCACCTTGCTGTGGATTTCCCTTTTAGCCCTTAATGCTGTTCTAAAGGTGAGACCTTTGGGGCAGTTCCAGAAAAATATACTTGGAATGTATTGTATAAAAGCAGAAGAAATTCTCAAATAAAGAAAAAGATGTGGGCACAGTGAGGGAGGATTGAATGAAGGCAAGACTAAAACTCATCAGGGCAAACAAATCCTGTATGTAGCTCTGTCTCATACAAGTGTGGCTTAGATAACTCTATCCCTAAAATTTTCAATACATGTCTCTTCTTTGCTACTTCCACTCCCTGTATGCAGCTCTCCTTGGCAGATGTCTCATAGCATGGGTATTACAACATCCTATCATCTCAAAATACAATACTTGTTTCATCTTCACAGCTTCATGCAATGATGTCTTTTCACTGGGTTTCTGACTCTGTCAAACATAGATGGATACAACAGTGCTTAACTGAAACCACAGAGAAAGAATTTATGACCTATAAATTTTGTATATTTCTGGTTTCCAGAACCAGTACAACATGAGTTAACTCCCCAAATTTGGCTTCTAAGTTGTGATGGATTCTACCATGCTTGAACTGAGTCACAACATGTTCTGTATGAAGTTCTTTTTGGGGGTTAGAAATCATGTTGCCTATTCTTTCCATAAATAGAAAGCTTAGATGGACGGAGTCTTACCCTTACAGTACCTTTCTAGATGTCAAATGCTGAGAAGAACCTTCTCTTCAATAATGCTATATTACTAAGAGGGATACACAGATCACCTTGGGAAGGGAAAACAGAAATCTCCATGAATAAACTGAGAATGGGGTGGAAATAGAGGGGAGGGGATGGGGGATGACAACATGAGAGAATGGGATGGTCGAGCTAGGGCAAGGATGAAGTGGGAAAGCAATGAAAGAGATATCTTAATAAAAGAAGACATTATGGGATAAAGGAGAAACCTCTTGCTAGGAAAATTCCCAGGAACCCACAAAGATGACACCAGATTAGACTACTATCAATAATGGAGAAGGTGCCTGAACTGGCCCATCCTGCTAAGCATATTGATGTATACCATAACTGTCATCATAGAACCTTCATCCATATCTGATGGGAACAGATGTAGAGATCTATAACCAATCACCAGGCCAAGCCCCAGGAGTCCAGTTGAAGAGAGAGAAGAGGGATTCTATGATCTATGGGCATCACGATCATGATGAAAAAATCTACAGAGCCAACCAAACCAAACTAGTGGAAACTCATGAACTTTACACCAATAGCTGTGTAGCCTACATGACACTGGATTAGGCCCTCTGGATAAGTGAGACAGTTGTGTAGCTTGATCTGTTTAAGGGGCCGCAGGCAGTTGGATCAGGATCTATCCCTGGTGCATGAGCTGGGTTTTTGGAGCTTATTATCTATGGCAGGACACCTTGCACAGTCTTGATTAATGGGGGAGGGGCTTGGAATTGCCTCAACTGAATGTACCAAGCTTTAGTGACTCCTCATGTTAAGCCTTACTTTTTGGAGAAGGGAATGAAGGGTCAGTTGGGGGCAAAGGCCAGGGATAGCGGGAGGAAGGAGGAGAGGGGCGTCTGAGCTTGGTATGTAAAATTTATAAAAAATTACTAAATAAAGAAAAAAAAGCAAAAAAGTAATAAAATTAAATAAAATAATTGCTGGCACCTAAAGTCAGTGAAAATATACTGTGTTGTGTAATTGCTTTTTGAACATACAAGAACCAACTCAGGTTTACTACTGAAACATCTTAGGTCAACTTCATGAGTTGGGAGATTTTATTGCTTAAAATAATTTTGTCTAAAGCAAAGGTGGCTATGATTACCCAAATTCACTATATTCACTGGTCTATGTAGCTGCTAACAACAGTTTGAAACTTATTTAGTACTAAACATTAGATAGATGCCTTTGTTGCAGGACAAAGTTGGCAACTGAAGATGCATACAAATTATAATACCACCCATTAGTATAAGCAGGTGACAGGGAAGTCCTTATACTTTAAAATACACAAATTACATGTACTAGCAAATGATCACGCTAGTGTGGAGATTTCACATGGTGCCATGTTGAGAGTTTCTCCTTTTGTGAAACTCTCTAGAACTGCAAATTACAAATACCTACATTACATCATTTTTATTTAAAATTCCATTTTCTAGGATTCATCTCCTAACTGCTATGATTTGGAGTAACTCAGATGGTGTTGAGTAAGCTGGAGTAAGCTCCTCTTGCAATCCTAACAAGCAGCCAAACTTGATTACCATTACTCCATACTTATTGAGTATTGAAATACCATATATTATCCATCCTCAATACTGTGAATGGCACAATGGATGTGAACAAATGCCCTCAGTCTCTGCAGATTCTGTTATATAGCTTGCATTGGCTGAACCACTTTCATTTTTAACTCTACAAAATGCAGTAAACCTAGTTCTTCTGATCTAACACTAACTTATGATTTGTAGGAGTACATGGCATATAACTACATCACTCAGAAGCTAGGAGGAAAGATGCCATGAATCAGTGGCCACCCTGGGCTAGATTTAAAAAAAAAAGACAAAACAATTCTATTCAGGATACTGAGGTTAGGCCTAAAAATTTCAAGTCCTTTGCAGTAAGAAAATCACATTTCAGGTAATATTACTGCTCCAACTTTCTTCTCTATTGCTGTGATTAAATTCTCTAACCAAACACAACTCAGGTAATGAACAGGAGTATCTGGTTAATATACATAGGTCAAAGTCACTCCTTGTGGGAGCTTAGGATAGACACTCAAGCTAATACCTAAAGGCAAAACAAAGAGAAACATTGTTTCCTGCTTCCTTTCTTCCTTTCTTACTGTCTCCTGCTCAGCTCACTCTCTTATACAGCCCAAGCCAACATGCTTATAGATGTTGACAACTCAGTGAAAGAGACTTCAATCAAAACCACCTCAATCTATCTGAGAAACAGCAATCAGATAATCTGATCTAGGCACACCCTCAATTGATGTAACCTTAGATGACTCTATGCTATGTCATGCTGACAGCTGAGGCTAATTAGGAAAAAGAGACAAAAATATACAAGAATGTTTTAAAGACCCAAAGCCAATGTATTAATCCTATCAATCACTAAGCAGCAAAAACACAAACAAGAAGATAGCAACAACTGCAAAACACAGATATGCCAGGAAAGGGGAAGAGACAAGCATCTAAGATCAAAAAGAGAAAACTAAAACTGTCTCTCCACAGAAACTTCCCAAACCAACAAAACTCAAGGAACTCAAATCATAAGAAATTTTCTGAATATAAAATTGGTGAAACTCCACCATTTTCAAAAAACTGAACAATATAATTTAATTATAATTACTAAAATCAACAACATAGATGGCACCACTGACCATATAAGATACAAAGACAGACCTACAAATATATATTATGGTCCCTTAAACAAGAACAGCAAGATTCTAATACAAATTAAACCACGAGAAGTTACTGGCCAGCACTCAGCCTCTGCATTTCTTTTTTGTCCTTTGTCAATAATAGAAAATGGATAGGGCTATAAGAGCTGTTCCACCAAAGTTGGAAAGATTTGCTTGAAGATTTCTGACGTTTTAACTTTGTAAAAAATAATTCTGATTTTTAAAAGAGTCTCATTTTCTTATAATAAAGAAAAAGATACTTTGTTAGGATCACTTGGACAACATTGTGTTTCCTATGACTAATGATTGGTGGTAAGCCTGCATCAGAGTGAGGAAATAAAATCTTTTCCAAACCAAATACAAGATAACAGATTTTTAAGATTCAGTGTATACCTACAGCAACATGGTTTACCCTACTTGCTTTTTAAGTCATAAGTACTTCTGAAAGCACATTGTTTGTCACTATTTTTGTATATGTTTGTGCATGAGAAAGAATGTCTTCCATAGGTATACAGGTGACATACTAAGTAAGAGGGTATCAGAACCCATAGATCTGGACTAGTAAAGTTATGAGCCTCCCAACTTGAGTGTGGATATCTGAACCCAGGTCATCCCCAAGAAGAGGATGTGCTGAGCTGCCTGCCAAGACACATAAAACTTTTTATCCAATAAACCAAAAGTCTTTCACAGATTAACAACAATGAGAACAACCAACCCTAAATAAATAAAGAAGCAACTAAATGATCCTTGGGAACATGATGCATCAAAATTAAGATGTTGCTTATGGTAAAACTCTAGCATAAAATGAACACAATCCAATAACAATGCCCAACAATTTATTGCAGGAAAGCTGATTACAAAGCTATATTCACAATGGAAACACTCAGAACAATCAATGGAGTTATGAAAAAATAGTACACATATTGATATAATATGACTTCTATCCTTACCACAAAGCTACAACAATCAATAATGTGTTACTATATTTGTAAAATAATAAAGAGGATAGAGAGAAAAAGCCAAAAAGAAAGTAAGAAAAATATAGTCAACTGTTAATCAAAGACCAAAGGAAACTTATCCAAGAAAAGTATGATATTGACCAATGTTACTGACAAAATTAACCAAAAGTGACTCTTGAACAATTGTTTCTGACCCTCAAGCTACTGATATTTCTTACAAAGACAGAAGCCCCATGCTCTAGAGCTCTAGCTGCAAAAGGAGGTGATCTCTTGCTGCCTCCTTGTGGTTTTAGGTAAACCCAGCCCCACTGATGCTCAATTCCAAAACAACATAGAAGAATAATTTTAAATATGCTTTCTGTTACATGAATTATGACACAAAATGTGGATTCTACCCTATCTATCTGGCCAACATCATGCACACCGGAGAAACCTCTGCAGCTCAGAAATACCTGTTATCCTTGGAACTAAACTTTACTAAATCAAACCATTGCAGCAGGTGGTAGCAAAAAATTAGAAGCATTCTAATCATGAATTGCTGAAAGACAATCCACATCACCATCTTTCTATCATTTTCTAAACTACTGGAAATATTTATAAAGTCAAACTTGAAAGTGGAATGTAATATTTAGAACTTTGAGAAACCAGGACATGCAGTTTTCCAATCTGTCTTCCAACTGCGCACCATAAACACTGCCCATGTGTGCACACTGGACAATGATATTACAAGCATCATATCCTCCCATGCCAGAACTGCAGTCTCTCCCCACCCATGAAATTCACTCACATTGAGGCTCAAAGTACGAGGACCACTGCCCAGTTCATCACATTGACCAACAGAACCACAGTCTGGTTCATGGTCCATCCAAATACCAACAGAAATAACAACTCAACACACCTTCTCTGAATACCCTATAGTCACCATGGCATAGCTTGTGGACTTCCTTACAACTCATTACTAGAGAAGCAGAGGGTAAGAATAGATAGAGAATAGGATAGAGAATCTGCAAATTACCGGCCACTCTTACTACTAATTGCAAAGCACTCTTAGAGTTCCTCATTGGCTAGGGCCACCCAGCTGGGCCTCAGAATATTAACAGCTCACCTACTGTGTGATCAGAGATCAAATAAAACAGAGAGCAGAGTCCTTCCAGCTTTGCCCTTCCAGCCCAGCAGACAGGGACTTAGTCTAGAGAGTATCTATTTTTTGTAGACTTTTTTTTACTCTCTTAGAGCTTATCCTGTTCCTCATCCAAAGCACAGGTTTCTTTGTGTGCACAATCCATTATATACTCAATGTGCAATGCTGCCAGCCCATTAACTCATATCTGGGAAATTGTGTAGCCAAACAAAGGTTACATTCACCCAGTAACTGTTGTTAATGAATAAGTTTTGTTAAAGAAAAGCAGGCAAAACAACAACAAAACAAAAAAACAAAAACAAAAGCAAAAACAGGCCATGAATTAGAAAACAATGAGTGGTCATGGTATGGTTAAAAGGCAGGAAAGAGAATGTGGATATGAAGCAGTTATGATCTCAAAACATTAATTTGAAAAGTTGAAACAAACTTTATGGCCATGTGCTCCACAGTATAAAGATTTGCATTAGAGCACATGAAGACTTCTCAAACATTTTATCTCTGGCTGTACATCTAAATCCTGAAAAATAACAGCTCTGTTAGGCATGGCCACAACATTTTGTCCATAATCTATTTTGATTGAACTACTATAACTATAGCAATTTGTTTTTAAGACAAAGTCAGTCCTTTATCCAGATTCTTGATTACCCTTGTCTGTGGAACCCTAAGAAATGGCCAATCAGGATATTTATGAAATATCTAAAATTGATTACCTAATTCCGCATTGCTATTCTCAAGTACTGTTGAAGTAGTGAAATCTGTAAACCCCCATCCTGCCTCTCCCTTTAGGAATTATGACTTCAGCTTCAAAGTTGGTCAATGAACTCCATTCTTGCACACATCACTCTTCATTTATAAATTTCCACTAAAAGCCAGAGAGATGGAGGTCACTCATTAGATGACTTATTTTTCCTTCTCACTGACCAGTCAAGGCGCAGAATGGAAGAAGTTGCAGTACTTTTTTCCAAGCACTGGGCAGCAGAGGCAGGTATAGGTATTCAAACCAATTCTCACTTACATACAATGAGGCAAATCTAAACTAAAGGAGACATTACTCTACACAGAATTCAGTAATCAACATCACTTGAGAGAAAAGAATTAAAACTATTGATTACCTAGAGACATTGGAGAACAGAAACAAGTAGAGAAATGAGCAGTAATGCACTAAAAAGGGTGTTAAAATGATACTAATAAGTGATAATTAAAATGATAAAAATCATGTATTTTTAAGATAAAAAAAATTCAGCTATATTGATTTTGAAAGAGAATAGGTCCTTCCCTAATAGAGGGAATACCATTAATATGAGATAGATTGATGTTGCCCATATGAATATGTTGACTGCTGAGATCTATAACTTGACACATACAGTTACAGTCAATGGCCTGTTTTTCAAACCTCAGAGCTGATATAACTGTGTCAAACAGGATTGAACATATCTGAATAGAAGAGTTGCCTAATTACAAATTCAATATTCATTGGCTCAAGATAACCTTCCCAAACTTTCCACTCTTACGATTTGGTCTGTGATCATACCTGACATGAATTAAAACATGCTTGGAAGTTACAAAATAACTGCTGCTACCACAGTCAGATCCTTTTTTCATAATAGTGACCCAGTAGCTGAATGCATACCCTGCTTCCCCCTACAGTGTACACAATTCTTTCTATTTGGTCTGAAGTCAAAAGCAATGCTCCATATGTGAAACCTTTTCCTGTCACTGCATTGAATAGTTAACTACATGACTCAAATGAATAATTTTAAAACTCTGAGGTGGTACAGACAATTAATTTAAGAATTTGAAGGTGTAGTATAGAGGACATTGAGATCATTGGCCCAGAGAGCAAGAGAATAGAAGCAAGGCCACTGGAGTCAGCATAAGACAGCTTGTCTCAGAAACATTTTATTGACAGGATGGAAAAGCAGCTGTTCTAGAATTAATATGATTTCCCAGGCACAAATCACACTTAGGGTATTAATAAAGAAAAATACCATTAATAACAGTATGCATCAATCTCTGGCAAATGCTCAGAAAGGAGACAGCCTAGACACATTTTGCATTCAGCATATGCATGTGCTGTCATCATTGTGTCTTTTAGCTTCATGATCCAGGTTGTACTTTGAACAATTTAAGTAGAGAAAGGCAATGTGTAGGTCTAATCATATGGGCAGATGGGTGAGTTAGACAGCAAAAATATTCCCAGGATTGTTTCTTAAATATACCAGTGATCTGAAAGAGCAGATCATTCTTTAGTGACATTGTGTGTGGGTGAAGCTAACAGGGGTTGAGAATGATGGGAAAAGTGGAAGTAGTAAAGATAACAGCCAGACTAGGGAGGTCTTGCCTAAGCTATGTTGTTATGTCATGTAAGCTTCTGAAGAAGAATAACATCTTGTACAGTAATTCCAGGGGGAAAATGGAAGAGAACGGATGACTTCCATGAAGTTAGCAGAAAGTATCATACAATGGGACAGACTCAGGAGGAGGCTAATCAAACAATGCTATAAAAGGGAACACAGGGCATTTCAAGATTATTGAGTAAGCCCACCTGTATTCTTGGGACTGATAACCATAGCTATATGTGGGATGTGAAGAAACCCCACCATATAAGCCCTGGTTCCAGACCATTACCAATTCACCCAAACATATTCCTGATTTTAGGGAAGGAGCTCTGTATTATTGTCAATAAATCAGGTACTTAGGGAAAGCTCCCAAGGCCTAGGCCCTGACCTATTACTAGCTCTCCCAAGAATGAGAAACCCCAAGAATGAGGGCCTAAATGAAAGCCTTGCTTGATCAGGCCAGTCCTTAACACACAGTGTTTTTCAAAGAAAACTGGAACTTTATGGCACACCAGGCCTTTCGGTGGTTTGTGACCCTGTAATGCCTCAATAAGCAGCTTGTTAGAACTCATTCTTTGGTAAAGGTTTGGGCCTAGTGGCTGGTTATACATAAGCGGTGGCTTCTTTGTCTTGTTTTGGAGCCAAATGTCTGGACAATCCTGATGAACAAATGTGTATCCTACTGTCCTAATCTCTAACATGCCTGGCTAGAATATATTTATTTCTGGGGTATTTTAGAGGGAGTCCTCCCTCTGCTAAGTTCTATTTTGTGAGACTTTCTATCTCCTAAGCATTAGTAAATCTTTTAAATCACTAATTCTACTCATCCACATCACACCTTAGTAGTGGAGTGCTACCCAATGCGTGAGATGCTTTTTACAACCCCTCACAAATTTAACTATGAAGGGATCTTACATGTAAAAATTAAATGCAAAATACTGAACCTCTATATGGTACTAGAAGGTACTCTCCAAGTTTAGCAACCTGCTTTCCATGGGTGCACAAAAAGTATGCTGAAGTTCAAAGATTTTTGAGGGGAGGGGGTTAGGCTTTTTTGAGACAGGTTTTCTCTGTCCAGTTTTAGTGCCTGTACTAGATCTCACTCTGTAGACCAGGCTGGCCTTGAACTCTCACAGAGATCCACATGGCTCTGCCTCCTGAGTGCTGGGATTAAAGGTGTGCACTACCACTGCCCAGCTCATGCACCACCACTGCCCAGCTTCAAAGATGTTTTTAAGCACAGCTCCCTTTTTTCAATTCTGTGAGCAGATTCAGCCCACAAAGCAAAGTTATTCAGAGGCCTGCCCCTGGGTCCAGGGAGTTTCAAGTATCACATGGAACCTCATAGGACAGAGATTCTGCAGGCAAGTTCCAAACCAGATCCAGGGAGAACCCAACACACTGGATCCTACACCTAACCATCTGCTCTACATCATCTGGAAACAGCAGCCCCTTACTCACCATGTCATGGTTTCCCAGGTCAGCCATACTCTCTTCTCAGCTCCCTGTAGCAGCACTCACAGCACAGCACACAAAACCAATAGCACCAGATCCTGTTGAAAGCCAAGTATGAAGCCTGTGGCATCAGGAAAGACCCTGTAACACTTTTGACTGGCAGGTCACCTCTGGACCTGATTGGCTAGTGAGACCTGAGTAACAAGAGCAACTCCCATAGGGTTACAAAGTGCATAAAAACACAGCACAATGTTTTCTGTTCATCCCTTCCACCCCTGACAAAGACTTTTTTTAGATCAGCAGAAATGTGCATATCAATAACACTTGCTCCTGGCTGCAAAAGCAGACCTTTCTCTTTTTCTGCTCTCCATAGGCACTTCTCCTTCTTCCTCCTGGACAGAATGTGTCTAGCTACTTGTACAGACCACTATACAATGTGGGCTGGAGTGATTCCCTGCCACAAAGGTAGAAGGGTGCCTGGAATATTAACAACTAAAGAAAGATTTAAACACACACAAGGATAGTATTTGTTGTGTGACTTAACACTGACATCAGGTGAACTGAAGGTATTTTTTACCTAGTTGTCACAGGGACTTCAGACAACCAGCAAAGAAAAGCAGGAACTAGATCACAAACAAGATAATACGCCTTTCTCTCATCAGAAAGCTGGATGATGCCTCCATTGCTTTAGGAATTTTATTCCTGAAATTCAGAGCATACTGTGGGCAAATTAAATAATAAAGAGTAGTCTACATGGAAAGATGAATACTTAGAGAATAATGGAGCTAGAAAGAATGTATTTATGAGCACCATTGTTAGCCAGTACATCTTCCTCCATAGGCAGGTGAAAAAAGAACAAAATTCAACTGTCTTATTCAAGCTTCTGCTCAGGATCAGCACTGGTAGAATGAATCTCTCCATGTATGCAGAAAATTTATTTCATAGAATGAATTTGCTACAAGCATGCAGGATGTGAAGGGGATAATTTTAACTAGCCCTGCCTGCTGTCTGTTTCAGGGCTGTGACATCATTGCAGATAATTTCTTTTTTAATTGTTTTATTTTATGTATAAGGGTGTTTGCCTATAGGCGTTTGTGCAGAGTACTTGCATAGGCCAGAAGAGAGTTATAGGAGATGGTCAGGTATAATGGAACCTGTGTCCTATGTAACAACACCTGGTGTTACTTTTAATTGTTAAGCTATCTACCTAGGCTACATCTTTATTTCAAATTTGTTTTCATACATTTTATTTAATATGTATTAATCAATTCCCCCCTCCTTGTCCTTTTTTCATCACTTCCCTAATTCTTCCCTTCCAATTTCTTACTTGTTAGGCATATGAGAATATGTTTGCACAAATAACATGAATAAAACCTGCTGAGTCCATTTCTTTGGGTTATGTTTATAGGGATTCAAGGATGAACACATTGCATTGAATATTCAATTAGGGAGCTCATCCAGTCTGAGGCTAATTCTCCCACCTGCAGGAGAATTCCACTATTTAATGAGCAACAAGAGTCTTTTGCCCAAGTGATCTATGTGCCTTGGCCAGGAAACATTATCAAGAATAGAAAATATTATCAAGAATAGTAAACTTGAGGTGGTGAATACCTCAGCAAACAATTGCTGGTGCCAAGGCCCTGAATTTCTGGAACTGCAGGGAAAACTATGAACATTGTCCTGAGCCAATCACATTCTCCCTTTGTTCTATGGTCCTCACCCCATACCCCAAAAAGCATTCTTATTTGCATGACTTTGAAATCCAGTAATTCCTACCTCCAAATTCTAAGTACCATGATTACAGGCCTGTGCCACCGTGCCTGGGTTAGATGGCTTCAACTGCATTTAGTGAGGAATTACACTGATGTATTAGTAACAAAAGTAGTTATACTTAACTATATTAAAAACTACTTATCTCTGTGAGCCTGAGTTTCACTATTTGCAAAATAAGGAAAGAGCTCTTCCTAGGTCATTGATGAGTTATAACAGACTCAATAATAAATAAAAACAAAATTTCTCATAGTTGGAAGACTGGTCAATAATGCGGGAAGGCTACATCTGATGGGAACCTTCTTCGGTTACTGGAGATAGGACCAGAACCTCTCCCCTGGCTACTCTAACTAGGCAAGCTCAGCCATTCATCCTCAGTAAGCCAATTAAATGAACCAAGTTATCCAGTGAGTGACATGTCCACCTATAATGCAGGCACTCTGGAGGCAAGGTGGACAGATTTCTCTGATGTCCTAGGACAGCATAATCTATAGTGCAAGTTGCAGGCCAGCCAGGGAATCATAGTAATACTATTCTTTACAAATAATAAAAAAGAGAAAATGGAATAAAGCAAACTTTAATGAAAATTTAAAACATGATATTCAATCAAATTGACTAAGTTGGAACAATAAAGAAAATATAATTAATACATCCTTGGGGTCCTAAGCAGTTTAGATAGAAGGCAAAAGATATGCAAACCTAAGTTACTTAATGAAGACATGTAATTTTTTCCATCTTTAAATCCCTCCCACATCCTCATATGGAGGAGTCAAGCCCTTTTTCACAATGAGATTCCCAATGAAATTAGAATTTCATGTGGTCCACTGTTTTACTAGTTGTTAGCCAACGGGAGAGATATAAATGTCTCTTTAGAATATTCTTATTTCTACCAGGAATGCAGGTTACAGGGACTGACAGGGTGGGGATGGATGGGCTTTAAGGCCCAAGTGTGGACCACACAGTTGGGACCTGCAGGAACTTGTCACTGACAGCTACATGTACTTGTCTAAAACAGGAAAGAGTGGAAGACCTGGAGGGTAGTGATCCACCACAGCTGAGAGGATATAGAGAGCACAATAGAAGCCATCTTGTTCTCAAGTACCTCAGGTATACCCAAAGCATTCTTCTGTGGTCATTTAATCCTGAGCTTTCACACCCAAAACGCCTTCCCTAATGATTTTTTCATACTCTATACCTCTTTGTAAATGCCCAATTTCCCCAGACATAGAGTCACTTCTGTTTGAGTCTCAGGATCTCCTGACAATGTCATGTGGACTCACCACCATTCAGGGCTTAACTGAAAGTTTTATAAGCATCAAGAAAGCAGAATACCATCCCATTCAGAAAAGTCAGTCTTCATGCCTGCAAGTTCCTCTTCTCTCTTTACAGGAAGTAAAAACTCTAGCATGGGTTCATCTGACAATTGTTCTTGTGGGCTCACATTGCTGCTCATTTTTTGGCATTGAAGATAAATTTAATCTTCTGGCTTTGATCAAGCCATGAGACACTTTAAAGGCTTGTAAGTTTCTCTCATGATCATTTTTTGTTCTCTTCCCTCATTTTCTGGAGATTTGGGCTTGGGAACTTCTTTAAAAACCATGTCTATATTAGGTTTTGGATGTTGTCAAACTTGTATTTCTTTTGGGTGATCAGGGCTGAGGTAAAGATGAAATCAGGATCATCCATCACACCTTACTGTTGTCATGACATGTTCATGGGGCTGAATAGAATGTTCAACATGACAGCCCTTGCTACTCATCCACAGGGCCTGACTTTGTTTCTCAGCACCTAAAAGACAACTCACAACTCTCTGTAACTACAGGCACTGGGGATCAGACACTCTCTTTTGACACCCACTGGTACCTGGCATTCACTTGGTATACACACAGGCAAAACTCATACACCTAAATTAAATTTCACACATTTTGAAAATAGCATGTGCAGTATCCAGTACAGCCAACACTTTACTTCATAGCTGGGAAGTCCTACAACCAAAGTCAAGTCACATTCAAATGGTAACTGTTGTAAAACAAAAAGAGGCCATGGATTAGAATACAATGAAGGGTCCATGGGAGGCTTAGAGGCAGGAGAGAGAGAGTGGAAATAATGTAATTATAATGCCAAAACATCCTGTTAAAAAGTTGAAACAGGATATGGCCATTGCTTCAGAGACTAGTGATTTGTATTAGAGCACACCAAGTTCTATTCACATCATTTCTCTTGGGGTATACATTATACATCTTAAACATGAAAAACACAGTCATATTAGACAAGGTTACACCATTTTATCCCATTTCTTCTATTAACTTTGTACTGGTGTAACTACAGAAATTTAGTTTAATAAAAATTCAGTTCATTTTCCAGATTCTTGATTGCCTTATCTGTGGACCCAAGAAATGACCAGCAGAATATTTATTTATGGTCTAAAACTGATTACCTTAGTACCCATATCTCATAGCAACTACTGTCACATCAGGAAAGCTTTCACCCTCTTTCTTGTTCCTCCTTTTCTGTGCTGTGACTACACCTGCTTTAAAGTTAGCAAGGGAACTCAATTTTTACACAGGACCCAATTCATTCATATATTCACAATAAAATCTAGAGACGTTGGAGGATACTCATTCACTGATCTATTTTTCCTTCCCACAGTCCAGTCAAGCCCCAGCCAAGAAGGAGCTTCAGGACTGTCTTCCCAGCACTGGGGCCCAGAGGCAGGATTTAGTGTTCAAAGCAATTCTTTTTTTTTTTTTTTTGTTTTGTTTTGTTTTTTTGAGACAGGGTTTCTCTGTGTAGCTTTGTGCTTCTCCTGGAACTCACTTGGTAGCCCAGGCTGGCCTCGAACTCACAGAGATCCGCCTGGCTCTGCCTCCTGAGTGCTGGGATTAAAAGCATGCACCACCACCGCCCAGCAAAAGCAATTCTTAATTTTATGGTGTGAGACAATACTGAGCTACAGGAATCAGTGATCTAAACCAGTGGTTCTCAACTTTCCAAATGCTGTGACTCTTTAATACAGTTCCTAATGATGCAGTTATTCCCCTAACTATAAAATTATTTTCACTGCCACTTTATAACTATATTTTGCCACTGTTATGAATTATATCAATATCTGTGTTTCCCAATCATCCCAGGCCAGTCCTGTGACATGATCATTTGATGCCCCAAATGGAGCCATGACCAAGATTGAGAATCACTGCTCTAAACTGATATAAATACATAAATAAATAAACAGCATTTAAGAAAAAAAATGGAATGAAATTCTTAAATGGAGAAACATTGAAAATAGGAAAAAAGCAGCAATGCATTTAAGAAAAATGAATTTTTAAAATGATATCAATAATTGATGTTCTTAAATGATAAAAATATTTGGAAGAAAACTTAGCTATACTGACTTTGAAATGGAGTAGGCACCTCCATGATAAAGTAAATACCATTAATACAAGACTGTGTAACTTTGTACCATGTAAAGTATTAGCCTCTGATTGTTATAAGCTAATACATAGAGTTACAGCCTTTGGCTTGTGTCTCAAACCTCTGAGCTGACTTAACTGTGTCAACCAGGATTACACATATCTGCACAGGAGAGTTCGCTAAATGGAAACTGAATACTTTATAGTTTAAGCTATTCTCCCTAAACTGTACACCCACCAATTCTGTTTTTATTCACATGAAAGGAATTAATAATGCAGGAAAATTACAGAGAAAGTCACTCTCCCTGCCCCATCAGTCCTTCTATGTAATGGAGAACCCTGAAGCACACTGTCTTTAACTTCAGTTTGTGATCTAGCTATTGTCTAGTCTGTTTCCTCCTGCAGTGTACACAGTATACTGTTCCTCCTCTTCTGGTCTGAAGGCAAAAGCCATGGTCCACATGCAAATACTTTCCATGTTCTGCAATGGATATTGTACTATGTGACTCAAATGGGTCATTTTAGAACTTTGTGGTGCTGCAGGCATGTAATCCAAGAATTTAGGGTCATTTCAGAACTTTGTGGTGCTGCAGACATGTAATCCAAGAATTTAGGGTGGTTATTCAGGAGGATAGCAATGGCAATGTTCTGTCAGGCTACAGAGAGGGTTCAAGTCCACCTCAACCAATGTAGGGGACCTTGACTCCAAACTGCTTTTCAAAAAGACTAGAGACACCTTTGTTCTAAAATTAATATACCTCTGTGGCACATCAGGGCTTAATGTTTGCCGTGACCTTGTAATGGTCATTTGAGCAGCATTTATAAGCCAGTTTTTTAATGGAGGGATGGGCCTTTCTGCTGGTTATAAATCAGGGTTGTCTCCTTTGTTATGGGAATGTAGCTGGTTAATCTTGTCATTTACATGAATTTTTTACATCTTATCATATTAATCTCTAACAGGCATGGTTAGCATACTACTTATTTTTGGGGTATTTTTTATGCACCCCTCTCTTACCTAAATTCTACTTTGTGAATTAATGTCTTCTAAGAACTGGTAAGACCTTTATCTATCAATTCTACTTTTCTACATCATAGTTTAGCAGTGGATTGCTACTTTACACAGGAGGTACTGTTTACGAGCTCCACAGAATTAAGTCCAGATGAATCCTAAACCTAAATGTGGAAGGTTCAAAGTGCAGTACTTCTGGAAGATACCAGACCATGGTTCTTTGAATGTGGCAAACCTGGGTTCCATAGTGACAACATAAACACTAAGGGTGCCGGCACTTCACAGCGGTTATTTCAAAGCACAGTCCCACTGCCAATGCTCTGCACAGATACAGCCAGTGGAGTGAAGTGACACAAAGGCTGCCAGCCAGTCCAGGAAATGCAAACACTACAGAGAACCACAAAGAAACACACTGGCGCATGCAGGACAAGCAGAACCATGCTGGATCACGCAGGACCAGGCAAGAACATGCGGAACTCCATATTCAGCCACTGGCTCCCCACCAAGCTAGGGAAGGACTCACCAGGCTGGCTCCCATGACCGAAATGACCACTCCTCCCAGTTTGGGGACAGCAGTCCCTCGCTCACCATGTTGTGGTTTTCCAGCTTGTTCACAATCTCTGCTCAGTTTCCTGCAGCAGCTCTCACAGCACAGCAAACAAAACCACTAGCACCAGCTCCTCTTCAAAGCCAAGCCTGAAGCTGGTGACCGGAAGGAACCTGAACCACTTCTGACTGGCAGGTCACCTGGAGCGCCTGATTGGCTAGTGAGGCATGAGTGACAAGAGCACCTCCCATAGGGTTACAGTGTGCTTAAAGACACAGCACAATGATTGCTGACCCTGTCTTCCACCCTAGACCAAGACATGTTCTGAGCTATCAGAGATTTGCATTTCAGTAGCACCTGCCCCTGGTTCAAATAGCAGACCCTGCTTTCTTCCTGCCCTCCATTGGCACTTCCCCTTCATCCTCCTGGACACAATGTGGCTAGCTAGCTTGTACAGCCCACTATACTATGTGGGGTGGAGTGATTCTCTGTCATGCAGGTGGAAGGGTACCAAGAATATTAACAACTAAAGAGAGATTTAAAGACACAAAAGAAGGTGTTTGTTAGGAGTCTTCACACTGAGGTCAGGTGAATTGAAGGTACTTATTATCTGCTTGTCACAGGGACTTCAAACAACCAGGAAAGAAAAGCAGGAACAAGATTAGAAGCAAGATAATAAATAGGTCTTTCTCCCATCAGAAAGCTGGATGATGGCTCCATTGCTTAAGGAATTTTATTCCTGAAATTTAGGAAAAAGTGTTGCCAAATTAAATAATAATAAAGAGTAGTTTTAATGGAAAGTTGAATAATAGAGAATAATGGAGCTAGGAAGAACGTCTTTTTGCATACAATTGTTAGCTAGCACATCTTCCTCAGTAGGCAGGTGAAAAAAACACAACTGTAATATTCAAGGTTCTCTACATGAAGAGTACTGGTAGAACAAATCTCTCCATGTGTGTAGAAAGTTAATTTAATACAACATCTCACAATCTGGGGTTCAGGTAGTACAATTTTTGCCTATCAATGGAAATTTGAAGAGTCTAGTAGTTGTTCAGTTCATGGGGTTAGATATCTCAGCTGGTCTTCAGAATACAACATAATAACATGAAAGTAGGCTCTAATGTTAGTAAAAGAATGAGCCTGGTGTCCAGTACTAAGGCAAGCAGGGACAGAGCTTCCTTCTTTAATACTTTATATATGTAGGCTGCTTACTGAGGTACAATCCAGATTAAAGATGGATCTTAAAATTTCTTTTTTTTTTTTTTGGTGGTTTCAAGACAACGTTTATCTATGTAGCCTAGGAACTCATTTTGTAAACCAGGCCAGCCTCAAACACAGAAAAATCTAATTGTTTCTGCCTCCTGAATGCTTGGGTTAAAGGTGTACACCGCCACCAAGCAGCTGTAATTGAATTTTACCTTAAATGATCCAAATAAAAGATGTGTCTTTAGGCCGGGTGGTGGTGGTGGTGGTGGCGGCGGCGGCGGCGGCGGCGGCGGCGGCGGCGGCGGCGGCGGCGGCGGCAGCGGCGGCGCACGCCTTTAATTCCAGCACTTGGGAGGCAGAGCCAGGCGGATCTCTGAATTGGAGGCCAGCCTGGACTACCAAGTGAGTTCCAGGAAAGGCGCAAAGCTACACAGAGAAACCCTGTCTTGAAAAAAAAAATGTGTCTTTAATTTCAAAACATTAAAAGAAAATCCTTCACAGATATACCCAACTCTTTGGATTTTTAGTTTATACCAGCAGTAGTCAGTTTGACTGCCATGAATAATCATCAAAATAACTAAGAATGAAGAAATGTGAACAATTTCTTACCAGCAGGGGCACGGAAAGCATGCTGTTCCTAAACAAAAGAAGGATTTTACTTAGGAAGTCTGGACAGGTTCATGTAGAATTCTCCCTATTCCTAAACAGGCAAGTAAACAAATCCACTTCTGAACATGATCATAATGTAAAAGCAGAGACATTTAGTGGTATTATTACTGTAATGCATGTAAGAATGTCATGAAGAAACTAATGTAAATTACAAAAATGATGAAAAGAAATGCTACTGGCATGTTCATCTTGTACCAATAGTTCTTAGCTGAAAATCAATAAATGATAGAGTGAAAAAATATTGCTTTGAAGCCTATGTAACCTGTCAACATTGATGTTCAATCTATCAGATAACTGCACAAGTACCATTCTCACAGATGGAAAAGATAAATAGCACAAGGACAGAAAACTTCAAGGAAATGTCACTTAACAGCACTGTACACTCTGCTCTTAGAAGAATGTTTACAATGACCTATACTGACCTCAGAATGAAGCTGCTTTTCCTCTGAGAAGGCTGGATCAGTGGACGACCATTACTCCTTACATGCAAGACCATAGGGACATCATTATAACTAGCCCTGGGAGGTGTCTGTCTCAAGACTGTGATATCACTGTAAAAAATTCCATTATTTCCTTTTTCTAACTTTAAAAAAAAGTATATTTTATGGGTGTTTTCCATGAATGTTATAATGCACAGTAATTACAGGGGTCAGAGGAAGCCAGGAGATACCTGGGACTATGGTTACAGCAAATGGTTAGCTACCATGTAGGTTCTAGAAATGAAACCTCAGTCCTCTGTAACAACAGCCAGTGCTCTTAATTGCCGAGCCACCTCTCTAGCCCCTCTTTTTATTAAAAAATTATTTCCATAAATTGTTAATTAAAAGCTATTACATCCCTTTTTCCTTTTATCTCTTCATGTAGTCCCTTCGCCAATCCCTTCTCAATTCTTCCTTGTTAAGTGTGGTAAAATAAGCATGCTGACATACATGAATACAACCTGCTCCATCCATTTTTGTTGGTTGTATATATATGGATAATTGGATGACCATGTTGTATTGGACAGATAATTAGGGAGCTAATCCCTCCCTTATTATCTCAAATGGAGGAGACTTCTACTTTTTAATCATTATCATATGTATGATCCTGTCTAGACTGCCTTGGACAGGAAACATAATCAAGAATAGAAAACTTAGGGTAGAAAATGCCTTGCGATATAAGAGCACTGAGGATTCTTTCAGAGCATCCAGCTTCCATTCCTAGTACATGTAGAAGATCACTATTAGGCAGAGGCAGGCAGATCTCTTTGAGTTCAAGGCCAGCCTGGGCTACAGAGTGAGTTCCAGGACAGGCTCCAAAGCTACGCAGAGAAACCCTGTCTCGAAAAACCAAAAAAAAAAAAAATCACTATTATTTGTAACTCTAATATCAGGGGTTATGACACAATCTCCTGGTCTCTCTGGCAACCTTAAGAAGAGGAGACTTAGACCACAAAAGCTATTTATCAAGCTGTATGTGGTAGTGCATTTTTTTAGTACCTGCACTCCAGAAACAGAGGTAGGAAGATCACTGTGAGTTTTACAGCCTGTGCTACATACTCTAAACACACACACACACACACACACACACACACACACACACACACACACTAAAAGTACAAACCTTAATAAAATACAAGAATAGGAGCATTGGAAAATTGGAACATTACAATACCTATTAAAGTCATTTCAAGTGTCTGCCACTGGTAACCACATAATCATTTATAAAAATAAATATGGCCTACCATATAAACACATGCCATCAATTCTAGCCACTGAGAAAAACTGAACATTTCAAGACGGGCCACCATCTTACCATGTGAACTAAACTGTTCATCATGAGCTGGGTGTTTTCAGACCCACCAACTCATAAATTAGGACATGCACAGCTGCAATCTGTTATCAAACCAAGTGGGTCCTTAAGGCACAAGCAAGCTACATGAAGAAGGTGCCCAAATGCCTATGGGTTCTATTCCTGGTACAGTGCCTTCTGCTGCCAAGCATGCACCTATAGGCTCATGGGGTATTCCCCGTGATTGGTTGACTGAGTAAGAGAAGACTAGTGTCAATTGATGGTTCTGTACATCACAGACACCATCCAGAAGTGGAGAGCTGCAGTATTTCAACCCTATTTGGCAATAAGCCTGAAAGATATTAGGCAAGGGTGTAGGGGGCCCAAAACAGCTTGGCCACACTGCTGCCTACACAGGATTAGGGATCCAAGGGATCCAGACACAGCTGCCATGACAGGCTTATTGGTAGACAACATTTGGATCTATAAACTGACACCATACAGGCAACCACCCAAGGATGGGCCAGCAACTAAGGAAAAGTACCTGACATTCCAAACATTCCAACCATTACATAAGAATAGATCAAGATTGCCAGATATCTGTGTGAGGGTGTCTTGTCCACTAGAACTGGTGCTATAGATAGTAGTGATCTATAATAAGGGTGTTGAGATTTGAATCCAGATCTTCTAGAGGAGTTAGTCAGTGCTCTTTAACCACTGAGCCATCTCCCTGCTCCCTCATTCAGTCCGTTAACTACAATTCTATTTTTTTTTTGGTTTTTTTTTTTTTTTGGTTTTTTTGAGACAGGGTTTCTCTGTGTAGCTTTGCACCTTTCCTGGGACTCACTTGGTAGCCCAGGCTGGCCTCGAACTCACAGAGATCCGCCTGGCTCTGCCTCCTGAGTGCTGGGATTAAAGGCATGCAACACCACCGCCCGGCCACAATTCTATTTTTTAAAATATTTTTATTTTATAATTAATTTAATTTTATATATCAGCCAGGGATTTTCCTGTCCTCCCTCCTCCCACCCCAAATTTCCCCCCAAACCTGCCCCCCCATTCCCACCTCCTCCAAGGCAAGGTCTCCCCTGGGGAGACAGCCCAGCCTGGTAAATTTAGTTGAGGTTTGTCCAGTCCCCCTCTCTCTACACCAAGGCTGAGCAAAATGTCTCAGCATAGGCCCTAGGTTCCAAAAAGCCAGCTCATGCACCAAGGACAGGTCCTAGTCCCTCTGCCTAGGGGCCTTCTAAAGAGTTCAAGCTATTCAACTGTCTCACTTATCCAAAGGGCCTGGTCCAGTTGGGGGCTCTTCAACTATTGGTTCACAGTTAATGTGTTTCCACTAGTTTGGCTTTTTTTCCCTGTGCTTTTTCCAATCATGGTCTCAATATCTCTTGCTCATATAATCCCTCCTCTCTCTTGCTGATTGGACTCCTGGAGCTTCACTTGGGGCTTGGCTGTGGATCTCTGCATCTGCTTCCATCAGTTACTGGATGAGAGTTCTATCATGACAGTTAGGGTGTTGGGCCATTCAATCACCAGAGTAGGTCAGTTCAGGCACTCTCTCGACCATTGTCAGTAGTCTATAGTGGAGGTATCTTTGTGGATTTCTGTGCACCTCTAGCACACTGCTTCTTCCTATTCCCATGGGGTCTTCCTTTATCATGGTATCTCTTTCCTTGTTCTCCTACTCTGTTCCTGATCCAGCTGGGACCCCGCTCCCCTAAGCTCTCTTTCCCTTGACCCTTGCCCTCCATTACCCTCCTCACCCCCAGTTTGCTCATGTAGATCTCATCCATTTCTCTGTCATTGGGCAATCCCTGTGTCTTTCTTAGGTTCCTCTTTACTAGGTAACCTCCATGGAGTTGTGAGTTGCAGTCTGGTTATTCTTTGCTTTACATCTAGTATCCACTTATGTGTGAGTATGTAGCACGAATCTTAGAAGGTCTTATTAATAAAATCAAACCTAAGGCCAGTTATTGGGTGAATGCTGGAAGATCAGAGAAGCAGAACAAGCCACAGCTACCACACCTCACCAGTTCCTCAGCTGATCCTGTTTCCTCAGACTGGAAGCTTCTGTGTCATCCTAATGGCTCTCAGCTGAACTGCTGCTCGAAAGCCTGAATGCTTAACCAGTGTAAAGCTTCTAGTTCCTGGTCTTCATGCCTTATATATCTTTTTGCTTTCTGCCATCACTCCCTGGGATTAAAGGCTCACTTCTTGGGATTAAAAGCATGAGTCACCATGCCTGGCTATTTCCAGTGTGGCCTTGAACTCACACAGATCCATGCCTCCAGAAGGCAAGGATTAAAGGTGTGAGTGCCACCATTTTCTAGCCTCTGTATCTAGTGGCTGTTCTGTTCTCTGACCCCAGGTAAGTTTATTAGGGTGTACAATATTTTGGGGAACACAATACCACCACATGTGTACATACCATATTTGTCCTTCTGAGTCTGGGTTACCTTACTCAGGATGATATTTTCTAGTTCCATCCATTTGCCTGCAAACCTCATGATGCCATTGTTTTTCTCTGCTGAGTAGTACTCCATTGTGTATATGTACCACGTTTTCTTTATTCATTGTTCAGTTGAAGGGCATCTAGGATGTTTCCAGGTTCTGGCTATTATAAACAATGCTCCCACAAACATAGTTCCCCAGGAACACCTGCCCAACTCGGCCCCAGTTGCCGGTATAACTACAATTCTAAATGGTGGCTTTAGAACTGGTGACAGAATTTACATTCTCTTCTTTGGTGATTGGAGCATTGATGTTGATGTTTCCCTTTAAGCATCATTTTATTTAATATTTAAATTTTAATAGATTACAGAATGAATGCATACTAGATTAAATTAAATATTCCTTTCCACTAAGTAACAAGTGCCTATCAACTTGATCAAAACCAATAACCTAATCTTGCCATGTATCTAAGGGCTCATACTATTTCATAAAATTTTCATCAGAAATAACATCCAACCCTATGCTTCACTGTTTTCCATGTTCTTTAGCTTTATACAATACGAGAGATATTTTCTCCAAATGTATATAAACTAGTACTGAAGTATTTGCTAAGAGTGTTTCACATATGTGGTTAGAGTATAAATCAAAAATTAGAACTTAAAAGTGTAAATTTTTAATTGAATGGGAATCCCAGTGCATTAGTCAGGGTTCTCTAGAATCACAGAACTCATGGAATAAGTGATATGGATTCACAACACACCCCCATGGTTGGGCATGGTTGCGCATGCCCGGCGGGACCTAGTCTCTTCCGCCTAGTCATTTCCGGGTCAAAACATCTCACATGACCAGAACCCCGTGGCTTTGTGTGGTTGCTTAAAGCATGCAGTGCAACCATGTGATCTATGCACATGCGTGGAATAGCCACATGGGCCTATGTGCACTGGTGCGGCCCAGCCTTTATAAGCCAGTGCCATGATTCCCGGCCCCATCTTTACTCACATGTCTTTCCACAGGCCTGTGCACATCTGTGTCTTTCCCTTATCTTAATAAAACTCTTGTTAGTGGATTCTGTCGTGTTCTGTGATGTTTCCTCGAAGGACAAGAGCGTCGCAAATAAACCAACATCTGGTGCCATGACCAAACAGGCCCTTCTGTGTGCTCTGTGCCTGGAAACCTGTAAACTGGGGAGTCTGCTTCATCCACGACAGACCAGTGTCCATTTGCCTGGCCTCAGGAATCTGCATGTAACACCACTGCTTCGATGGGTGAGTCCTCCACTTTTCAGCCAGCAAAATCAGTTTCCTGAATCTGTGGGAATGACCATTGAGCGTCTGGCATCTCACTGAGTATTTTTGAAACTGGGGGAACCCCCAACTATGGTCTTTATTAGCTGTGGTCAGTCTCTATCTCAGGCTTAGATTTCTAGCCATCTCCTACATCAGCAGTTTGAGATATTCCTCACTGTTGGACCACCGCCATTGAGTGCGTCCTGAGGCTGTGTGAAGGCAGCACATTTTTCCGGATTGACGAAGTGGTAGATGCTGTTCCAGATTCCCAGGGAATCCTTGCTTTACACAGCATAGGCCCCTGCTTTTTGCCTGATGAGCCATCTGCCAGCCTGTGCCTGGTGAAGATCCATCCTTGGCCTTAGGGATGCCTGGGGCCTTAGCTCCAGATCACTTTTGTTTTTTAAAATTTTGTTATCTTTCTGGAATTTTTTTATTTCCAGACATGGGAAATAAGGCTTCCAACCCCATCAGTCCTACATCTCCCGTAGGCTGTCTTCTTGAGGCTTTAAAACCTCTCAGCTTAATGCCTTACTTAAAGATTCCTAAGCTTATCCATCTCTGTACTGAGAGATGGCACAAATACACTTTAGAAAATAACAAATAATGGCTGCTGAGTGGCTCCTTAGATCCTGATATTTTACAGGAATTATCTAATTTCTGCTAGTGAACAGCCAAATGGAAATCCTAATCTCTAATCCTGCTAACAAACCTCCACCTATCTGACCTTCCGCTCCCACCCCTACTCCTAGCGTGTCTGTTCCTTCAGCTCCTCTTCCAGATTCCTCTTCTTCTAAATTCATTTCTTCCCCAGCAGTGGCTGTTTCCAAAGACCCTGCCCTGGCTCCAACCTTCACTCCTGCCACTCGTCTTGGACTGCAAAAGGGCCTGACTCCAGCCATTCAAACTCATCAGCCATTCTCCCTTTGTGAGAGGTGGCCAGTGTGGATAGACTGATTAAGGTCCATGTTCCATTCTGTCTGGCAGAACTCTATCAGATAGAAAGCAAGCTGGGTTATTATACCTCTAATTCTGCTTCCTTTATTAAACAGTTTCAATATATAACTCAATCTTATAGTCTCACCTTTCATGATATATACATGATACTTTCTAATAATTTACTTCCTGAGGAGCATAGGCGTGTGTGGGAACTAGCTAGGACTCATGTAGATGAGGTTTACCAGACTAATCCCTCATACCCTCCAGGGCCTGAGGCGGTTCTTGACCAAAAACCACACTGGGACTATAACACCCAGGGTGGCTCTCTAGCCAGAGATAGGTTTATTACCTTTCTCCTGACAGGCTTCTGTAAGGCTGCCCTAAAACCAGTAAACTATAAAAAAAACTAAAAATGGTAATTCAAGATAAGGACGAAAATCCGTCTCACTTCTTAGAGTGGCTCACCAAGGCTCTACTTAAATTCACTAGCTTAGACCCAGAAAGCCCTGAGGGCAGGCCCACTTTGACCCACTTTGCCTCACAGAGCTTCCCCAACATTAGGGCTAAACTTAAACGTTTAGAGAATGGCTCTCTGACCCCACAAGCAGATGTGCTAGCAATATCATTTAAGGTGTACCATGGGAGAAATGAGAAGTGCTCCCCACCAAAAAAATAAAAACTGCCAGATGCTAGCAAACACTATCTGACCGGCTCCCTGAAAGCCATTTGGTCCCTGTTTCAAGTGTGGGAAAGAAGGCCATAGGGCCCAGGCTTGCACCAGCACCCCACGAAGGGCACCGATAGGGCCTTGTCCAAAATATTGCCAAAAGGGTCACTGTTCAACTGACTGTCCTAATGACCCAAGTGACACATGAATGCCATATGAAGACCATCCTCTGGCTGACTTTCTAGGCTTGGCCTACAGCGATGACTGACACTGCCCAGTTTCCACCCCGGCCACTCCCATCTCACACAGGGAACCTAGGGTAGTGGTAAAAGTAAATGGGCACCCCATCTTGTTCCTTTTGGACACTGGAGCTACTTACTCTGTCCTGAGAGAGTTTTGGGGGCCTACCTCTCCTTCTCGTCTCCCTATTGTCAAGGTTGGGGGACAGCCTTATCTACCTCATCAGCAACCACCACCACTTAACTGTATTTTCAGAGGTATCCCTCTCACACACATATTTTTAGTAGAGCCAAGCTGCCCTATACCTTTAATGGGAAGGGACCTTCTAGCTAAGGTAGGAGCGTCCATTTCTTTTGCTCCCTGCATTTGCCTCACCCCAGATGTGCCAGCAGCTCTTCTTCTCCTAGCCACTCACTCTACTGACTAACAATTCTTTTCCCTTGCCAGCCTCTCATGTAGACCCCAAAGTCTGGGGTACCCAGAATCCCTCTATCGCTAGCCACCATCAGCCTATTACTATCCAGTTACAGGACCCTACCAGATATGTCACTCAAGTTCAGTACTCTCTCTTACTCCAGAGCCTAAGAGGACTTAAGCCTATCACTTCTGACCTTCTCAGGAAAAAGCTGCTCCACCCAACCTCTTCACCTTTTAACACACTCCCATACTTGCAGTTAAAAAGTATAATGGAACCTACCACCTGGTTCAAGACTTCTGGCTCATTAACTCTGCAGTTAGTCCCCCTCCATTCTGTAGTGCCTAACCCTTACTCTCCTATCCACTATCCCTTCAGGAACCTCTCACTTCTCAGTTCTAGATCTCAAAGATGCCTTCATTTCTATTCCTCTCAGTCCTCAGTCTCAAAATATCTTTGCTTTCACCTGGACTGACCCTGACATGCACCTGTCCACACAGCTAACCTGGACTGTTCTGACACAGGAATTCAGGGACAATCCACACCTATTTGGACAGGCTCTGGCCTCTGATCTGCTTTCTCTGTCTCTCCCTGGCTCTAAACTAATACAGTATGTTGATGATATTTTACTGTGCAGCCCATAATTACAGGTTAGCCAAACTAACACCTCTGCTCTCCTAAATTTCTTATCCAGCTGAGGTTACAGGGTATCTCCTTCTAAAGTTCAGCTGTCCACTCCCCACGTCACCTATTTGGGTCTATCCATTACTCCAACCCACAAGGCTGTTGCTGTAGACAGAAAGCACCTAATCCAGCCTCTTACAGTCCCTTCTACTAAACAGGAGAGTCCATCTTTCCTAGGAATAGCTGGCTTCCTACGGTCTTGGGTTCCAACTTTTTCTCTCCTTCCTTACCCCTTATACGAGGCAGCTCAGGGCTCGCCACATGAGCCCCTCCTCCATCCTGTCACTAAACCTTTCTAGAAGCTCCAACAGGTTCTTCTCCAGGCTCCAGTGCTTCATCTTCCAGACTTAACCCATCCCTTCTCCCTCTATGTAGCAGAGAGAGATTTGCCCTGGAACTCTAGGGCATCAGCTGGGACCCTCCTTTGCACCTGTAGCTTATCTGTCAAAGAAGTTAGACCTTACCAATCAGGGCTGGGCACCTTGCATCTGTTCCTTAGCAGCTGCAGAGCTCCTTATTCAGGAATCAAAGAAGCTAAGCTTTGGGTTACCTATTACTGTCTTCTCTCACCATAACGTGCCCCATCTCTTAGCTTATAAAGGCTTACACACTTTACCTCCATCCTGGGTTCTTTCTCTCCAGGTGGCATTACTAGAGGATGCCACACTTACTTTCCAGACCTGCCCACCTCTTAATATTTCAAGCTTCCTCCCTCAACCTAATGCTGACTATTCTCCTTCTCATTCCTGCACTGAAACCTAAGAGGAACTGTTACCTCACCCTTCACACATACAGGAGGGCACATTGCCTCAGGCTACTTATATCTGGTACACAGATGGCAGCTCCTTTTTATATGAAGGGACCTGTAAAGTGGGTTATGCCGTAGTGTCAGATACTGAGATAGAGGCACAGGCATTACCCACACATACCACTAACCAACAGGCTGAGCTGATAACTCTCACCTGTGCCTTCCAATTGGCACAGGGATAATGTCTAAATGTTTACACAGACTCCAAATATGCTTTTTATATCCTCCTATCCCATGCCACTATTTGGAGGGAGCATGGCCTTCTCACAGCAAAAGGGGGATCCATATCTAACTCAGGCCAAATAATGGCCATGCTGGAGGCTTCCCACCTCCCCAACACTATAGGAATTGTCCACTGTTGGTCTCATCAGACCAATAACTCTATCATTTCTAAGGAAAACAACCAGGCTCTATTATCTCAGTTAGAAGAATTTATCATTTTTATTAGAAAAACTAGCCCTTGTTTACATATATATATATATATATATATATATATATATATATATATATATATATATATGAGAGAGAGTGTGTTTGTGTGCATTTGTGATTGTGTGTTTGCATGTGTGTTATATATGTGTGTGTGCATATATGTGTGAGGGAATTTATTGGAATACCTTACATGCTGCAGTCCAAAATGACTAGCTGTGAATGTAAAGTCTAAGAATCTAGTAGCTGCTCAGTCCCACCAGGTTGAGTGTCTCAGTTGTTTGTTTGTTTGTTTGTTTATATGCTGGAATTCCAACAAAGTAGGCTTAAATGCCAGTGAAGAAATGGATGTGCTGACAAGGTGAAGGAAAGTAGACAGAGAACTAACATACAACCTTCCTTCTTCCATTGTCCTTCCAGCAGAGGGTGTGACCCAGATTAAAGGTGTGCCTTCCAGCCTCAAGGTCTGGACTGAAGGCGTGTGTCATCCAACCTCAGGATCTGGATCAAAGGCATGTTATCTTCTTGCCTCAAGATCCAGATGACAACAGTGCCTCCATTTCTGAATTATAGTTCATTCCAGATATAGTCAAGTTGACAACCAAGGATATCCATTATAATCTACCCCCTTCTCATCGTGACACACAATAAATATCTCTTTATGTCATGATTAATTTCCAAATGAAAAACAATAATCAGGTCATGATTATGCATAAATATAACATAACTATCCCACATACAATCACAAATGCATTATATATTTAGAACAGTGGCAATATCCATTTTGGGACATCTTTCTAGTATCTCAAACTTACATCTGATAACCACTGATATTCTCTTAATTGATGTTGCAATGTATGATAAGGAAACTGAAAGAACATACAAGTATCTGTACAAAGTACAAATGCATTATTAACAAAATACAACAGGAGCACTCATGTCAGTTATAATCCTCATTTCCACAACTAGTCACATTGTCTTAGATGGTATTTAGAATTACCTTCCTCTACTATCCATTCTGTATTTCTTCCACCCTCTGCAAGCACTTCTGTGGATCTTGGTTCTTTTCCTGGAGAAGTGAGCACACCTCCATTCCCTATAAGTCTGTGCCCTTTGTCATCCTTCTTGGATCAAATTGTTGTAATTTTCTATTAACTTTAATCACAGGGCACAGTAGCACCAAGAGATGCCCTAAAAGATCTTTTGCATTCCAGACATAATCTTTCCTTCCTCCATTGTGGAGAGACAATCCAATTTCCCTATGGTAATCTGAATATATTACCCCTCCTAATGGTGTTATTACTTTCTTTGTTTTTTTTTAAGGGCATTTGAAGCCCAAAATGACCACGGGGAAGTCTGAGTTTCCAGTTCAATGGAAAGTTTGTTATGCCTCTGGCAGGAGCACAAGGGCCTCTGAACAAAAACTTCTAGGGCAGCAAAACTTAGTGTTGCAGAAAGAGGAAGCAAAACTGTCCTAGTCAGTCACTAGGGCAGCTAGTAAATGAAACTATTCCCTTTTCCACCCCTTGATTCCTGGACCCATGGATCCTGGCTATAGGGGAAAGTGTACCGTATATTGGATGCTGACTCAGAGCGTATACTGCCTTCTGTAGAGCCATGACCCTGCCCTCAAGATGCTGCCACCTAATTGGTGCTATAATAAGGTCTTCAACAGGCCAAAATCAATTCCATCTTTCTATCAGCCCAGTTTCTTCAGGATGCTGTGGGATAAGGTAAGTGGATCCCATGATGGGCCCACTGTCCTGCTTCTCTGACTGTAAAGTGATTTCCCTGGTCAGAAGCAATTCTATATACAATACCATGTTGTTGGTTAAGATATTCTGTGAAGGCATTGATGGTGTTTGTGACAGAAGCATTACAGTAGTGTAGGGGACCCAAAAGAGCTTGACTGCAGAACTGATATGACAGGATTAAAGGCACATACACAGCTTCTTCTTTTTTTCAGGCAACACCCAGACACAGGAAATGCCATAAGTTGACCACACCCAGTGGGGCCTGCCTCTAAGGGGAAATACCTGAGGCCCAGACATAGCTTCTGACAGACAACACCTGGACCTAGGAAAAGCCATAAGCTGATCCCACCCTATGAACCTGCATCTAAGAGGAAGTACTGGGCATTCCAAATATTCTCTATACCCCAAGACAAATGTCAGCCAATCAGGGTCCCAAACCCTGGAAATTCCCTCATCCCATCCTCTGCTATGATAAAAATCTCCCCTGTCTGGGCCCAGGGCTCTCTGCTCTTACTATTGCATCCTACAGACAGAGAGATTAAGCTCTGAGATTTCTTTACTCCTGGAGAC